>NC_079903.1:19894153-20194153 GCF_024868665.1 Triplophysa rosa | reverse complement strand
GGTACGGGGCCCAGGTGGGGCAGAATGCTCGGCGAGACAGGATGAGTCTTGTTATATCGAGTGTGTTTTTTTTCAACAAGGCCGCAGCAGATATGCGAGAGCACGCTGAACTGTTGAAGGACAGAACTCTTAATACACCCCTATAAAGACATCCTTGAATTTCCCAGAAAGAGGCTTTGATAGGAATTAAATGCTTGTTTTTTTCAAGCACAATTTGATAAATTAGGGTGCGTGCTTCAGGGTAAGGGACGGTTTGCGCTAAGCCACCTGGTTCCAGGGGGATTTACTTTGCGTATGCGAACCGCAGGCTATAAAATGACCTCAGATGAAATCTAGCCAAGCTCCCCGCGCGACTTATCTCCACCTGTCTGAGGATGGAGCGCGTTTCCTGGGATCAAAGCAAGTCTGAAATGTTTGGTCATGGTGAGGGCCCTCTAATTACAACCGAGATGATCTACCTACAGTACCTGTCCTTCATTTTGTGTAAGGCCTGCCCACGGAAGATCGAAATTTGCCATCTGTTCAAATTATGTGTCTTCGTTTCCTCAAATAGCTTGTGTAGCGAACTCATTGTTTTACTTTGCGACTGTTGCATTTCTTATCGTTGCTTTAGTCACACCTGTGCAAATAAGATAAGGGCCATCGCTTATAAAAAAAGAGCGATAGGTACACTTAAAAATGGTCTTAATGTGTAGCAATTCACTGCCAAAACAGTCTTTCATCATGTACTCAACCACAAGTCATTTCAAACTTGTATGACTTTCTTTCTTCTGGAGAACACAAAAGAAGACATTTTAAAGAACTCTGGCAACCGAATAGTCAATAAAATGACAGAATTTTTATTCTGAACTATGCCTTTAAAAACATTATAAGGTCCAACTGTTTTAACCAACACTATCATAAAAACACACAAACCAGTATGCAAATCACCCTTACATGTTTATTTGCATTGGAAAACTGTATAATCCTCAAATCCACACATCTATGCTGTTCATTCAAATCAAAACTAAAACTGGTAAAACTACGTTTCGACTTGTTATTAGAAGTAGTCAAGGAAGTTCTTTAGTCTTTCACACGGTACTCTTAAAAACAGATAGAGGCGGACAGCACGGTCACACTCGACTGACGACGTATGCGTCCCCCCCATCACCCTAACTGTCCAGACCCATTACTCTCACGCGGTTACCCATCTTCAAGTTGTCATCCATCCTTCTTGTTATCTCCTCTACTCATTACTACAGTGAACTTTCTGACCCCGCTTCCATTCGTCCATCTCCCCTCATCCATGATCTTAGCAGTTGGAGACTGTTGTCTTCCACAAAAGCGGAACAAAGTCACAGATGGCTGGGTTCCTGACCATTTCTGATCTTCTGACCCAAGCTGGGATGCTACTTTCTTAATTGAGCACAGATCCCATCCAACTCTAGAGCGGCTCATCCCTGTGACTTCAGATGCCTGGAAGTGATCACACTACTGACTACGCATGGTTTTGTGGCTGGAGCAGTTAACCATATTAAAGCCGATCAGGTTAAACCCAAATCAAGAACTTTCTCTTCGCTAGTACGACTCTCCAAAGAGCACGATAACATGGGAAAACCAAGAAGAACCTACACTTATCTCTTTGGTGTCATCTTTATTTCTGTCTATCCCCGAGAATATGTCAGTAACTACCTCCAGATCTGTAATTAAACATCGCAGATTAGTTTTCCTTGTAATTTCTGGGCATCTGCAAGGAAAAAACATACCCACCGGACAATTAAAGAGGGACGGTTTGTGACAATTGCTCAGACTGATAACCCAGAAGCAGATGTAAGGAACCCTGTCTGACTAGATTTCATGGGCTGGGAATACACCCTAAAAATGGCTCATTTACTTCAACGATTATCAGGGGAAATGACATTACTTTGGTTACCCCAAAAATGGGCACCTATGTGTTTCTGACGGTTTTCTCTAAAGAAGACATACGAATAAATAAATCAATCAATCAAACTATGAAAAGGGTTTATAGCTGATCGAGGGACATTATGATTCTGTTAAAAAAAATGAAAAAAGCAATGAAGAGCCCTCCAGGGACCCAGCTATAATGTGGCTCTCCCGTATGATAACTCAATGAAACGCAAATAGTCTTTGAGCAAACAGTGGAAAGCAAACTGGTGCTCGACAGGAACAAAGAAAATCTATAATGATAAGGAGGAGGTTTGAATACGGTCAAACAAGCATCAAATGGTGAAGTTATTTGGAACGCTAATAAAGGCAAAAATAGACTTTTAAGGAGTAATGCACGTAAGAAGAGAGAGGTTCATAGAAAGTTTATCTTTTATCACAGCTCTAATCCCAACTAATCGACTGTTTCATGCTGTCAAACGCCATAACTGTAAATACGGATATTACCATCCATCATCTCCCAACAATCTTACATTGTCATTTATACGGGTCTTAAAATTCCTTTTTCTTTGATCCCGATTTTTACAGCTGTTTTAAGAGAGGAGAAATCTGCAACACGCACGTCTGTCATTCTCAAAACGCAGCCTGATACTGTGGCATGACGCAACGTGTGGCCCGAGGCCATCGGGTGAACAGTGAGCTCTTATAGATAAAACCAGCTAGCACTGTCTCTGTCCTTCTATTCTTCCCTTACTAAGCCTTTGTTCCATTATATTTCAACAAAACATGACATATAAAGCATTATAAGCCTCCAAGATTTTTACAAAAGGGACAAAAATCCAACCTCTGGGACGTACACTGGGAGCGCATAAAGCGAAACCGAACGCCCGGATGGACCTCGCCGAACAGCACAGAGCTCCTACTGTACGTTAAGTTAATAATAAACCCAAAACAGATCTGCGCTAAGCGTCATTGCTTGGCAAAACACGGCTTGTTGAAAGTTGGATTAGATTTACGGTTAGTTGGGTGTCGGGCGATTGTAAAAGCGAGATTATTAAAACAACATTAGAAAAAGAAAAGATTGTGTACACAGCGTTCAAACGGGATTCTTGTAAGAGCGGGCTAGGCAGAACAAATATATTTTGAGGTCTTAACTTCCTTTTCGGCGGTTTTCTTGGCAGTAGCGAAATTGACATTCCTAATGTCAGGGAGAATACGTAGGTGGGTGTTGATATCCGAGACGTGATAGATTTCTATTGCACCTCTGGCCCTGTCACTGACTGTCTAGTTTTGGACGGAAAAAGAGAGTTTAGACAGGAACTACTACCTTCCTGTCACATGGCTCCATCATGGTTGCCTGAACAGGGTAATTACATGTATGGCGACAGGGTTGGGGGGAGGGCTTTGCCACTGTGTCATTATGGTCCTGTTTGAAGCTTATTCAGAAAAACCAGCCCGAAGGCTGCGGCCAAACGGCCTGAGCTTTTCCTCATGCCGGGCCAAGCCGTGGTCTTGCCAAGCCTCTTGTTTTCATTCCTTCACAAAAACTACTACAGCACAAACGCACCCAGTATGTCAGCCTCCGCTTTTACACGCATATATTTCTAAACAGAATTTTCTCTTTTTGACTAATAAACAGCTCTCTATCCTTATGAAAATGCACATAGGTTCTACAATAGTAACAAAAGTAGCTATTGTGTTTTAACATTAAGGAAAATCTCACATCTGCGCATCTACTAGCACTGTACGATATATCAAAATTATCGAAATATCGCAAATGTGCATAACACAAAATTTGACAATAATCCTGTCAGATTGATTTTTTTATGTTCTGCAACAGTAAAATATGGCTGTTCACTTTCAGAAGTTGTAATGATGTTTTCTTTACAATTATATGATTCTTAGTTTATAAATATATTTTACTATAATTTATAGGGATGTAACAAGATTATCGATATCGTGCTATCGCAATAGCAAGATTGTCTCAATATTATCGTGGTCACATGACTGTATGAATCGAAAGGGCCTTACATAGAGAATGTTAGAAAAAATAATAGATGTTACCTTTGGCAAGGTCCATCTGGTGCAATTATTTTATTTTATAACAGGGATTATTAGGTCATTTGACCCATCTCATACTATAACTCATACCTCTAAGCAACCGTTATGATTAGAGGATAAAGAAAAGAGGATGCTTATGGCACGTTTCCAAGTCATCATTTGTCATTTTAAATATTGCAATAAATATCGTACCATGGACTTTATACCAAGGTATTATCTTACAGTGAGATTATGATATTGTTACATCCCTAATCATTTAAATTGATTTTACAAATTTTAACCATTATTGATCACATACTGTAATGTATATTGCATTACTTAGCAAGTTATCCCACATCACTTTTCGTGCATCCCTAGCATCTTACGGTTTTCTAAATCATTATTTTTGTGTTATTTTCCAGTAAAAATATGTAATCGTAACCAAGACTAAATACGTTTAAAAGCAAAAGGATAAAAATAAAAAGTAAAAAAACAAGCTTGCTTCAAGCATAAAACTAAACAAATTGGGTCAGAAAAATATATTTGTTGTTTTAATGTTTACGTATTGTTCTTACAGTATATGCAAGATGCACATTTTCAGGCTAGCAGACGTGAGTCTTACAAGTGAGCGAGACACATTGGTACGCATGACATGACCGTCTCCAGCCCCCCCTTCAGGTTCCACTGACTCGATTAGATTACAACAAGAGGGTTGGTGACAGCTCCTAGGCATACTTCAAAAGTGGTTGATATCCGAGATCAGTCCTTTCAAGCTTAAAGAGGGGCGGTATGTAATGCATATCATGTCCACGGCCAAGAAGAATAACTTAAAACCACAAGTTTTTGGCAATACCCCCAACTAAAGCATTCGCTGTGAAATTACACACAAAACATCATAAGACTCCCTTATGAACTACTTGAACTCATTGAAATGGGTAATAAAACAACAATGAATGCCAGACGAGCAAGGGTGGTTCAGCGCACCTCGATGACGAATACAAAGAACAGCTATCTTGTCATCTCTACTGTAAACATCATAAACCGGTCATTGGCAAACTTTCGGAGGTCATTTACTGGTTTTAATGCCTACGACCACCTACAGAGATCTTATTTTGTCTCTACTCCACAGGCCAGCAACGTCTGGCCCGGTTTCTTCATCAGGTCCAGTGGCACAGTTACATCCTGCCATCTCCAGCGAGATTATCCGACCCACTGAGCCCATTGAGACCAGAGACCCAGGAGGAAACTGGAAACTCCTTCTATTCAGCTGGAGGGGATACGGGCTTTCTCGTACGCGGTTCAGGGCCACGGGAGTCACAAACACAGAGGCAAATTAAGACTGGCCGGCTTTCAACTGCTCTTGGAGGACGATTCAACTGAGCATCTGGACTTTCATATTTGTGTAATAATTTTATATAAAATCATAGACATAAATAAAAACTTGTTAAGAGTTAGTTCATTCAAAAATAATCAATAAATACTCGTTTCATTAATAAAACACAAAACAATCAATTTGCACATTATAAAAACAGCCAAACCCTTTTATTACAAGGGTGTGTCGCCATGCATTTGGCCACGTACTGTAAGATTGTGCATCTACCACCATCCACCAAAAACCTTTTGGTTCAAATATCGCACCATAACCTGCAAGAACCCAGCGTGATAGAACACGCCACATGCACTTACTTGCTACTTCCAGAGAGGCGTTGTGGCTAACCGCTTCTCCCAGGTAGTTCCGGGCCACACAGACGTAGGAGCCTTCATCGGGTTTGCTGCGACGGCCGTGCACTATACGCAGGAAGAAGAGCGAGCCGGTGGGCAGGAGCATGCGGTGCGATCGAGGGTTGTCCCGGTCCGTTTCCACTCTTTCTCCATCCTTGTACCACTCCACGGTGGGGGTGGGCCGGCCCTCCGCCTTGCAGTTTAGGGTGGCGGGCTCGCCTTTGGATACGATCAGATCGGAGGGGTGTTCTACGATGCGGGGCGCGGAGTCTTCCTGCCGCAGACGGGATCCTGGGAAAAGAAGATTAGTGAGAGCCAATTAAGAGAATTGGGTTGTAGCGATACCGCGATTCAATATACATTATGTTTCTTGAAAAAAGAAGCCTATTAAAATTAAGTTCATGCTCAGAAAAGAAAAAAAATCTGCCAATATATTACGCCATTTTGGTTCTCAAGTATGTATCTTGACTCAAGAATGGTGAAAGTATTCATACACAAAAACAAATAAATCTACTAAGAAATTCGTTTCGTTCATTCATGCTATCCTAAAAAACTGAACTCGCTTCATAACCGAGCAGTTTTAGAGCAGGACACAGAATTATAAAGGATTGATATACAGGTTTAAGTTTCAAATGATGGCTTAAAAAAGCTGAGCTGATGAAGGCACAGGATCAATATTCAAGTAACATTAATGACGATCAGATCAATTTTCCAATATTCCTCAGGTCGGATGAGATTCTGTTTTGTATCTTAATGCAAATTCAATACAAATTAGCCCTTGCTATAATCTCCACGTGCAATGCATTTTTTCTCCTCTTTGACTGGAATCGTGTCTATTGTATTGTCCCTATTCAAATAAAGGTATAAAATAAAAAATATTTTATTATATAGTTTTATTCACTAAAGGGTTGTGATGTCATCAGCTGGAGGCGCAATGGGACACATGACATCCCATTTCTGGTTCCAATCTCCCAGTCTGATTAATTTTCCACGTAAGCCATTTCTTGATATTTCTGTGTAATTCCTTACGCAGGTGTTGGTGGCTTTTAACATCAGACTGGCGTGGCTTTAACGCACACAAAACATCTCCAAGAGAGAATAAAACCCTACATTACTGAAATCTCTGTGTTCTTTGGACTGCAGCAGGCCTGTGCTTAAACCGATCCACTGTCATTTCGGCCTCGCGCTACCTCCCTGATCAAAGAGGCTAAAATGAAAGGGCTGTAAAGTTGGGGATGGGGGGGTGTTTGGAGGGGAAGGGAGATAAGAGGCCTTACGAGACTCAGCGAGACTGAGAGAGAGACACACAGATCAGACACCTCCGTGGATGACTGCGTGCGTACGTACGTGCGTGCGTTCAAAGGGTGGAAATCTTAAAGCAAGTATATTCACTGCATGGGGAAATAAAAAGATGCCAAAATTGGAGACAGGCAATCTGCTTTTTGGGCTTAAGTCGTTGCTTGTGTTCAGAAACCAGTAAACTGAATCCACAAGACCTGGTTTATATGCAAATGAGGTTTGCATCCTTAATGCTTAGGGGGGAACAATACAATGTGTGTGTGTGTCTCAACACTGCTCTTTGGAGTCCATTCAGGCCCAATTAAAAAGAGCCAGGATTAATTGGCAGTGCAGGGTCAAAATTCATTCATCCAGCCCACCCCCAGAGCGTTCCTGCTCTCCACCCCACCCCCTCTTGCTCCCATCCGTCTAACCCTCCCTCCGGCCCTTCTGCTGAGGGAGCCTGCGTCGGCGAGCATTAGATCATCCTTAACATCAACCGGAGTTTGTGCGCGGTAATGAATTCATTGATTTGCATCTTGCGGAGCAGAACCGCTGGCTCTCGTGTTTACAGTACGTGTAAATATGTAATGGGAAGATAATGAGCCGTGCTTCCCGATGCATGCAAACGCACTGCAGGCGCACAGGACAATACAGCACCAGCAGTTTTCTACAACAAACATAAAGCGGTACTGTTTTTGGGGTATGGAAATGACCTAATATTGTCTAAATAAATACACAGATCAAAATTTGATTCAACAAAGCTGTTAATAACAGACAGATTTTTTTTTAATAAAGAGTAAAAATGGACAAGTAATCTCTACCGGCTGGAACAAAAGTATAACCTGTTCAGTTTCAGCTCATCGATCCTGTTGAATCGGGACTTCATCTATATTAAATGCATACACTGAGCATTATAGAAGTACCCAGAGCGGAGGTGAACCCCTCCTCCACCACCTCCCCTTTCTGAAACGCTCACGAGTCCACTCACAACCTCACAGACCTTGCTGCATGAAATGTTCCCAATGCACTTTGAAATGCAGAAGGCCGTCCTGCTCTTAGACCTGCACTTCTTTTATTTATATTTTTATGCGGTGGAACGCGGTATCCCATCGGCTGGTTTGAGACGTACTGCTGGGAGCGGTAGCACACTTCACTGCGGTGTATCGTTAAAATGTACAATGTGAGCGAGGTAGAAATGCAAAGAAGGAAAGATAGAATGAAAACGAAATAAATAATTGTATGAATAAATAACTAATGCATGTTCCTTTAAAGGGTTCATATGGCGCGAATACGTGTTTTTCTGTGTCTTCGGTGTGTTATAAGTTGCCCATGTACAGTATGTATTAGACACGTAAAATTGCAAAAATTAAAGTGTCGGAACAAAAGATGCGTTCTATCTAAAAGAAAATGACCTGCCTGAAACGCCTTGTGTAACCACACCCCCACAAATCTACCTCAGTTCATGGTATGATTTGACTAAGAACGCCCAAATGTATACTCAAGTAAGGTGGGCGTACCTGTCAGTACAATTGAAGAGGAACCTGATGTTCCAAATATGGTAAGAGGCGTTACATTTCCCTCACACGCTTGCAGTATTCCACCAATCACTACGCACTGGTTAACTGGCTTCACTGGTATCAGAGAGGCGGGGCAAAAAGGAGATACAAACAAGCACGGTTCGTGTAAAATACAGCGTTTTTGAACCTTAAATAGTGTATACACATTGCATTACATCTAAAACAAACCATAATATTAGTTTTAGCCCTGTCATATGACCCCTTTAAGAAAGAAATGAGTGCTTTCGAATTGATTAATCATGATTAATCGGTTCCACAATAAATGCTAGTGTTTAAATAATTCAAAGCTGCAGAAAAAAAATCTAAAACAAACTAATATTCGTTTTAGCCCTGTCATATCACCCCTTTAATGAACACCCCTTGCCTTTTGTGAATGAATTTTATAAAGAAATCTAAAAGAATTGTAATTTTAAAAGTATATACTGTATTATTTTGTATTTTTTTTACTTTGACATTGAGGTAATATATACAAAAAGACAACAACTAGGAAGACAAAAAATATATACATATTTTTACCATGATTAAAGGGATACTTCACCCAAAAATGAAAAATCTGTCATCATTTACTCACCTTCGAGTTGTTCCAAATCCGTATAAACACAGAGAAAGATATTTGGAAGAATGCTTATAACCAGACAGATTTTGCCCCCCATTGACTCCCAAAATACAATGGTAGTCAAAAGTGCCCAGAACTGTTTGCCTTCCTACATTCTTCAAAATGTCTTCTTTTGTGTTCAACAGAACAAAAAAAAAGATAAAGTAATTGTTCCTACTACGGGAGTCAAAATCTGTTTGGTTATAAGCATTCTTCCAAATATCTTTCTCTGTGTTCATCAGAACAAAGAAATGTATACAGATTTGTAACAACTCGAAGGTGAGTAAACGATGACAGAATTTTCATTTTTTTAGGTGAACTGTCCCTTCGAACTAAATTAATTCCTCCATTTTGTACCATATAGAGCGGTTACTAGGTGGTTTAAAAAACAAAAAAGATTATTTTACAGAAACAAAATGTTTTCATAACTAAAAAAAGTGGTCGCTAAGGTGTTTTGATTGGCTGCATTTCGGTGCCGTTTCTAAGGCACACTGGGTGGTTGCTAGGGTGTTGCAAGGAAAAGAAAAAAGCATCCCACTCTTTCTTCATGGCTAAATCACAGACTAACATCTAAATAAAAATCATCTGCGTTTCAGTCATCTTCATCTGTTTGTTTATTTTCACATCTGCCTGCGTTCTGCTCGTCCAGTGCCTTTGGTCTTCTCTCTCTTTTTTTCGATCCTCTTTCCTCCTGTGTTCTTTCCTGTTCTCTCAGAATATGAGATGAGCTAATCAGCTCAGCGGAGGGACGCTGGGAATTCTGCATCTGAGATCTGATCGATTGCCGCCTCGGGCAAGAATCATTTTTCTTCTCTCAGACTGACACACACACACACAAACATACAACATACATGCACATAAAGAACACTTAATATGTGAGGCCAATGGCCATATCTGCACTTTCCTGCTCTCACTATCCTTCACTCACTCGATATTTCCTCACAGGCTGTGAAAGACACTGGAGAATCACCATGGAGGTCATTAAAGAGAGAGAAAGTGAGAAAATCTTGGACCGGCCTGAAAATCCCCCGCTGATTTAAAACACAAGAATGCTGTCAAACAAGTTCATCTTTGTAAACAAATATATCTGGTATATTTTCCAGCCAAGGTGAAAGTTTACCGAGTTGATCTCGGCTGTCATTCTGTGACACCAATCGAATGTGCCGATATATTTATTGAATTTCAACATCCCTCCCTAGTAAATGTCAAGGCCTCGGGGCAGCGAGACATATTGCGTGGTTCTTACTCGCGATGTGAAATAGTTGTGCAACAGGCCAAATCTGAATAATATTACCTTATTCCATTTATTTCTTTGCATACTTTGTTTAGCATGCGAAAAAACGATATTCACACACTGACTGAAATCATTTTAATTTTAACTATGCTGCCTTCAAAATATTACAAATTCAATCTCAATTTTTAATTTTGTAACTTTTTCCAATATTACTTATCGTCTTCTATTACATTCACTGCTGCCTGAAGATGGAAAAACTCTCATTTTGTCTCGATCTATAATAGTCAAATCTTGGTCTTCTGGAATAATGTGTGAGTGTTTATTAAGCTGCCTGGAAGGAACGGAGAGGAACCAGCGGTGCGCTTTCACTCGGCTCTGCCTTTGCAATTAAAAAAACTCACACATCTCTCAGTCATGTTAACCTACACAGCTCTCAGCTATATTCCTCCACAGTGCAATTACATTACAACCTACAGTGCAGTTGACTTCATTTATTCCACACAGAGAGAGAGAAAGAGAGAGGGGGGGACCGATTTAATAAGTTCAGCTTGAGTGGCTGCATTAACTTCAGATGGAAATGAGGTGTTCTCAGTAGGTCCTCATCAATGATGAGATGAGGTCCTGCCATAGGAAGAGCGTTACGACCAGACACCAAACCAAACGCCTGAGGAAACCAAGGTCACAGAGTGAGAGATTAGAGAGTATGTACTGTTTGTGATGTGTATGTGACATTCAGAGAGAGAAAGAGAAAGAGAGAAAGAAGGATAGAAAGGGATGCAAAGACGGCATAATTAAAAATATAATTAATACAAAATAAATCAAAGTTTTTATTAAATAAATTAAAGGGGTCATATGGCGCGAATACGTGTTTCTCTGTTGCCCATGCATGTTTTAGACACGTAAAATTGCAAAAATTAAAGTGTCGGAACAAAAGATGCGTTCTATCTAAAAGCGAATGCTCACCCAGACCTGCCTGAAACGCCTCGTGTAACCACACCCCCACAAATCTACATCAGTTCTTGGTATGATTGGACTAAGACCGCCCCCAAATGTATACGCAAGTAAGGTGGCAGGGCTCTAGACTAATTTTTCCCACTGGTCGCACTGGTGCGACCCACTTTCTCAGTTGGTCGCACCAACTTCACGATTAATCACGATTAATCGGTTCCACAATAGATGCTTGTGTTTAAATAATTCAAAGCTGCAGAAAAAAATTAAGAGACCATTTCATAATAATATTCAGTTTTTCTGAATTTACTATTTTATAGGTATTAAGGTTGGGCGACGTCTACCAAATTGGCATCGTACGATTGCTTTAAGTTATAAAGTGAGGCTTGATTGTATTGTTATTCTGCTGTTATACTCAATAAAAGAGGACTCAGCGAGTCTTCCTTATACAATGCGATCTGCGCAAACTGCACGTCCTCGTTAAACAGCGCTGTCTGATCTGTACAGTGTGAGGTTTTATGCCCTTTGTAGCCTTGTTCATATTTGTTACAACAACGCGACTGCGGCCCGCGGCACAGAGCAGCGATGAAGTCACGGATGAAAGTGAAACATTAGTTAGAATCACGATGTCTGTCATCGGTGATGGACGATGGGGCATCGTCTATCGGCCCAATAGGTATGCGTTTAGTTAAAATTATCATTATTGTTCCAATCTTTGCAATATTTCTCCCCAAAATTCAAATGAAAATACATATATAAATGTATCCTTAAATATAATTAACATTATGTATAAAGTATAAATATATATTACTCTTATTTATATATATATATATATAACGATGTTTTGCTCTCGCCAGTTTTCCATCTACCAGGCAAAACTGAACCAATGATGGTTTTGAAAAGCACACGTCTGTGCTCAACAGACCATATGATACGAGCTATCATTCATGCATAAATGGTAGAGCGAGTCATGTAATACTGTATAATCCTATAACACTTGTAAACAATCCAGGATCCAATCGATCCCTGATGGATCCTATCAGCTTCCAGCCGAGCGTTCGGTTTCCTCTGGAAAAACAAATCACATCATCCATGTTAAATGCATGAATGTGACGTCACTTTTAAAGTAAAGTTACCTAAGGACAGTGTGTCATGAACATGGCATGTACAACTGCCCTGCTTTACCCCGTCTGTGTGTGCAGTAAAATCTGGCACACTGTATCTTATCAAGACTCCGAGATAAGGATATACAGTAAAAGGAGACGTGAATGCATTTTTCTGTCCACGTGTATGTGAAGATGCCCAAACTATTTCAAACGCTGCAATAAAGATGAAAATTCCCCTCTCCTCCCTAACATGCCCTCCGGCCCACATGAGAAAGAAAGGCAAGCGTGACTCACAGCGCAGGGCAGCTCTGCATCTTCATCCTCTCTTTAAAATGCCTCAGCTGGAACGCTGATAGCAGTATTTGAGCCGAGATAAGACGAGTGCGCCGCGGAGGGCCGCGGCCCATTTGTAGCACCGTTTATGGGTGATTAGCGGGCCATTTAGAGGGATTTATTGGCCGTGATAAGAACAAGGTGTGCATGTGGGCTTCTGTCAGGGACACCTGAATGCGAGTCATAAAAAGCAGGGTGTGAATCTTTTCAAATGTTAGCGAGCGGAGAAGTTGACGTGCATTTTTTCTGTCAAGTCGCATCTAAAGGGAGACGTGAGGCGTACGATTTTTGCTGATTTTATTTGAACAAAACCAATGAAGTTTAATTCTGATTCTGTCTGAAATTTTGGGTCACAGCTCCTCCGACGGCATTTACTCTAAATAAAAAGAAATGAAAAGCAATTGAAGACACTTTCATTTAAAAACGTTACTATTAGCTTGTTTATATTATACACGATGCAAATAAATTGTTATTTAAGCGCAAGTCAAGCACACACTCTTTTTTTTTTTCACTCATTTCAATTTCACATGTCAATAAGCTCTGAACACGAAACGACTAATCACGTAAATCTCCCGGTCAACGCTGTCAATTGTGACCAAAGTCTTAGCTGTATATCCTGACCGCTGACGTCCCACAATCTGGCTCGGCTTTTACACCAATATCTTTCGTATCCTACAATCTGACAACCAAAAATCGCGCACGAGAGAAAAATCAGCTTAACGCCAGCGTACCGACACGAGGAAACTGTAATTCCCTGTCATTTCACGTTATCTGAGAGACGAGGTCGAAGCGCGAATGTTTCAGACATCAGACGCCAGGCCTCATATTTCAAACTTAGAATTCGCATCACGGCTTCAACCGAAACGTCCATTCCCGCGAGTCCCATCTGGGGACGGCGAAGGGCTTTACAAAAACAAAAGCGTGCCTGGAGAGGAAGGCCTCTGTCAGCTGTGAAACAGATCCGTGGGTCTCCCCTGGCTGTGGGGGTCAGGGGCAGCCCAGGAGAGAGAGAACGCCAAAGAGCGAGAGAGCTCCTCTGGGAGGCTGCGGCCCTTCCTGCTCAGGGGCCCTCAGTCTGGAGGGCCGAACAATGAGCGTAGTCTCTGTACCTCTGGCCCCAGTCAATCTCCACAAACACCCTGAAACAGATGGAGAACGGCTGAGCCCTTCCTAACAGAAGATGAGCTTTCTTTGTGTGTACTTCAAAAATGACAGCGTGTCAGTAATGCCGGCCATCCATAAGTCATCCTGAACATGATACACAACGATGCATGTTGAAGATTTAAACCTTGCATACTTGCTGCTATGTAAAGCCAGATGAACAGGGCTGTGTTTGGAATGGAATACCGACACATCCCCGGCTATTTTTGTTTTCCATAGCATTTCAACAGAAGGCATGATAAATTGCATTTTTGTCTCTACTTCATGTTTTCACAAGTGTTGTGTTATCTTGACAAAGCCGTGTTAAACAATTATTTAATTGTTTTAATACGATCTTGTGTAACGCCATACTAAATACTGCAAATATAGCATGGGAAGCTGTACTACGCTATTCTGAACATGACAGAGATGTTATGCATGTATTGCCTGTCTGACATTACAGTGAAAGAACAACGACGCAAAGTTCATTCTGGGGGTTTGTTTGTGGTTTCAGCTTTTGCTATGAAAGTAAATATTAAGTCTAATATACTGCATTAAATTTGTGAAGTCTGCAACAAAGTTTTGTTACCTTTCTAAGTGACTAAAATGTTGGATGAAAAAAGTCAAATCTACAGTCCAAAACATCATTGAGGTTTGTTCTCTTACAAGTACCTACGTCAGCATCATAGCTGTGATGTGCACACAGGCAAACATTACATTTCCTAAAGCAAAAAGTCACCCAAAAATACATTTCGCCATCAATTATTCACCCTCAAGTAGTCAAAAATGATTTTTCTGTGGAACACAAAAGGAGATATTTTGATGTACATACAATGGAAGTCAATAGGGGGCATTGTTGTTTGGTTGCCGACATTCTTCAAAATATCTTCTTTTGTGTTCCGCAGAAGAAAGGAAGCCTCAGAGGTTTAGAATGACACGAGGATAGTAAGTAAATGAATAAATAAGTTTCAATTTTGGGTCAGCTATCCCTTTTAGAACATGTACACAATGTATATTGCTGTTGTTCATCTATGATCTGCATTGCAGAAACATTTTTGTTCAATTTATTTGTGATGGATTCTGCCTGCTTCCCATCAGCCAATCAGGTAAGCAGACATACGTCATCATCATATTACTGACATATAAATATTTCACCTGCCGACCCCACGTCCCTTTCCTTGGAAATTACACAAGAGAAAAACTGAGCACCTCATTAGTTGACGAGGGTGACCGTTGTGATGCAGCGCTGGATGAGATGCCCTGTGTCACACAGGGATGCTGTCAATCTTCATCACTGTCACTTACAATTAAATCATCCCCGCGTGTGTACATTCACAAGAGCTCTCCCTGTATCAAAACACTTTTATTCTCAAGGGATGCCAGCAAAGCATGTACCACGGTATCTACGGTAGACACATAATTAAACATAAGACAACACAAAGACGGAAGATCCAGCTTGTATGTGTATGTGGTGGAGAGATTTACAGTCACTTTGGGAGACGTGTGAGTGAAGCGCACTGCCAATTACATCTAGTTTTTGTTTCCCTGGAGCATCAAACGCCACTGACTTTGACCAACGTCTCGGCCGTATATCAGGATAACTCCCCCAGCCGGAGAACCACACTCGAGGATAAATTAAGGATGTGAAACATTCATTTCCCAACAGAGGATATTCTAGGCGTATAAATGGATTTTGCAAACCCGAGCCAAAGACGTGGGCCAAATTCCCAACAACAGAGCGGGACTGACGGAGCAAGTGCTTCTGACAGCTATTAGCACATTCACATCACCATTCAACACACTTGAAACTGGCAACTTCTCAAACCAACGCATTTTAAACTATACATAAGATATAAATTCCAACTCGGAACATCTATGTATATTATAGATGGGGGGACAAAATTGATAACGTACAGTCCAAAACATCACTGATTCATCACTGTTTGTTCTCTTACAAGCACCTACATCAGCATCACAGCTCTGTGATGTACACACAGGCAAACATCACCCGATAATACATTTCGTCATCAAATATTCACCCTCAAGTCGTCAAAAATGATTTGTCTGTGGAACGGAAAAGAAGATATTTTGAGAAATGTCTCAGTGGTTTGATGTCCATACAATGGAAGTCAACAGGGGGCCTTGTTGTTTGGTTGCCGACATTCTTCAAAATATCTTTTTTTGTGTTCTGCAGAAGAAAGGAAGCCTCAGAGGTTTAGAATGACACAAGGATAAGTAAGTAAATGAATAATTAACTTTCAATATTGGGTCAGCTATCCCTTTCAGAAAATGTACACAATTTATATTGTGCATCTGACAGCTATTAGCACACTCACATCCCCATTCAACACACTTGAAGCTAGCAACTTCTTAAACCAACACATTTTAAACTATCGACAACAAGATATAAAACATCCAAGATATAAAATCCAACCAAGAACATCTTTGTACATATTATAGATGGGGGGACAAAATTGATAATACGATATGCATATTCATAAAATCAATACTTCAATAAAACATACTGTAACATTAATCCGATGCGGATAGAAAAGAAACAAACGAGAACATTTTCACAATATTTCAAAGTTCTCAAATACACTACATACGCTACATCTAAAAAAATCTGATCGTGATCCAGACATTGTTATAATATTGCATCGATCGATATGTCCCTGACTGTATATGTGTACCAAACTGTGTATGTATGCCTCGGGCCCTTTCTTTTTCTGTGTACTGTACTATACTGTACTTCACTGTAAGGGTACAACATTCGGTTTAACATCAGATTCGAATCTACCCAAGGTCACACCTCCTCCCCGTGTCTTCCCTGCTCCAGTCTCACCTCACTGTGGGTAGACAGCTTGACCCAAGACCTCTTTTGGCAACATCAAGCCGTAGATGAACATGGCACTCAGGGCTTCATGCCAACACAGAAAAAACATCTGTCAGCTTGCCAGGAACCCAAACACGGCAGGCGAGGACGCTGCAAAAGCCTTCAAAATATCACTTAGGATACAGTAGATGAGATCGCAGCGTAATGGAAGTTTTGTAACATCATCTTATCTGATGGCTTATGGCCTATAACAATTTCCAGGAGATGACAGCATATGACAAAGATACGGAACGCCGGAGGTGTTTCTAAGAGTCCGGCCGCATATGTTTGATTACAAGAAAGCTTGCAGTGTGAATCGACGGGGTTAATATTTCAACCCTGTAACAGAGACTTTGAGCAAAGCATTGCTCACCTCTGAGTTTAACAGCTGATAGGACGGGGAATTCCATTTCAACAGATGAGAGCATCGGTCTGAGGGTCAGTGATATTCAATCACAGTTTCGTTGTGGCTTTATGACTGCCTGCTATCGTTTCACGGCCATAATTCTTTGTAAAGTTTTCAGTAAGGTCGAAACTTGGAAACACTTTACTGTAAGGTCTCATTCATTCCCATGAACATGAATACAAAATGAACAAAAAGCTAAATATTTTACAGCATTTAATACAGCTGTTAATGTAGATCATTTTTTTAATTTTTTGTTCATTTTAGTTCGTACATGAATATATAGAACATATTTAAATATTACAATTATATTATATCATAATTCAATATTTTAAAGTAATTTAAATTGATATTACAAACGTTAAGCATCATTGTTTCACATATTGCATTATAACCAGTGCTGGGTGTAACTAGTTACTAAGTAATTAGTTACTGTAATTTAATTACTTTTCCCTTGAAAAGTAAAGTAGGGGATTACTCTTATATTTCCTGTAATTTAATTACAGTTACTTCTGATGTAATTGAACTAAAAACTGTGTAATATACTCAATAGTGGACATGAAATCAAAATTCAAAGTCTAACTTTAAAATGTATGCTGTAATGTATCCTTCTCACATTTGTAATACTTTGGTCAGTTAATAAGAATAATTTATGTAGTTATTTCTTATTTATATAAATGAACTAAATAAGCCGTTTCATGTCTATCCTTGAATCAATTCTAATCAAGGTTGAAGAAGGATATAGAAAGTAATTAGTAATAAGTAATTAAATACTTTTTGGAGAGAGTAATTTGTACAGTAATCTAATAACACTTTTGAATATGTAATTAGTAACTAGTAATTAATTACTTTTTCAGAGTAACTTACCCAACACCGATTATAACACAAAGTATCGTGTTTTACTATTTTTATATTATATTATATTACATATTTCTATTATATGTCTTATGTTAAAGGAATAGTTCACCCAAATAGGGTCCACATTGACTTGACCATAGTATTTTTTTTTCCAATATGGAAAGTCAATGGCGACCATTTTCTGGGTGACCTATTCCTCTAACTCTTAATGTGCTAAAATAACATTAACAAATGCATTCTTGTGGTTTTACCTGAAACTGAACTTGAGATTCTTTAAAGTATTTTGATTCATAGATGTCTGAGGCTTTGAAAACGGACACAACCCTGGTAAGCATCAGTCCCAAGCAACCACGACACCATCTGTTCTCGCTCCAGTTGCTTTTCTCATGACTCGAGAACACATAAAGAAGCAGGAACGCATTTACTACACGCAACTTCCTGTCTGCCTGTAATTACTCTGTCTCAAGAATGTCACTCGTCCCCCGAGGACGCCACTTCAGCGACGCTGACATTTCTCCTCTCAATTAAAATCCCCCTTTTATGCCATATATAAAGATCTGTGCATGCAAGACAAAACGCTGTCAATCATCGCTAAGACTGACGATTCAGACCGTGAAACGCTACGGGCTAGTATAGCTAGCGCTGCATAAAACCTCACATTAGCCACTGCGCACGCCAAGTAAACATGTTTGGTGTCAGCATCGGTGGAATGAAAAGTGGCTCAAACTCGACTAAACGCAGTGGGATTTAAATCTAATGGCCGGTTTATTTTTATGAATAAATTACAGGGTGCCGCAAAGTTTAAAAAGTGTCTGTGTCGACTCATTTTTTGTGGTTGGGGAACATGGCAACCACATTAACTTCACATTCGGGTATTTCCAACTAGCATGAGTAAGTGATTATTGAGACAATAATTATTACCATCAAGACCCAAAGTCGGGAGTCTGAAAATTAGCTGCCATACCGCAGGCTCTCAAAGGCAAATCCAGCCGGAGGAACGCGGGCCTGCAATAATCTTTAGCACCGCGGCAGAAGTGCCCACACAAGGGACCTGTGCCAGACAGCTTGTCTTACATCAGCAAAGCGCAGGCCAAGCCGAAATCCGAGCGCGTGGAAGACTTTCTCAACCGGGGCCTTTAATGCTAAGCCAAAATCCTTTGTTTCAGTTAGCAGCAACAATAGGTGTAAGAGCAGTTCACAGATTATGACAGGATCCGGCTGGCGAGCGGCCAGACAGCGCTAGCGTTATTCCATTAGGGCTTTTATTGTAGCCGAGACCTCAAATATCTGAGAACAGTGTGAACAAAGCCTCAGGAACACGCTGAATTTGTTCTGCACGGTGTCTGATAACCTACAGCACCATTAGTGAGCCAAATTCACATTATTGCTTTTGTTGTGGGTTTTGGGGGCTGGAATCAAAATGGGATTAAATACTTCAATTAAAGGTCTTCCGTAAACACGCTTTGAACATCTTTTGTGCAGTGCTTTTATGAGGTTTAAGGATTAGGCATCACCATTTATACAGCTGTCTGTATACATCTTAATGCACATGTCAAATCTGTAAAGGGACGGTTCCCTTAAAATGAAACCGAACTGATTTGAACCGTCTTGACTTTTTCTGTGAACACGAGGAGAAAGTGTGGATAACCTGTATGAAAAAAAACGCAGACTTTTTGTGTGAAACACTAGAACAAAATCTGTCACCTTGCAACAATAAGCGTATCGTAATGATGGATCATTTAAAATGTCGGGAACGATTTCGTGGAAAATGTCAGTTTGACATCCTTTCACTTTAACTTGCATAAAGAGAAGTACATTAAGTTACCTGCATCTTTATCTTTCAGAGAGACGGCAATATAGAAGCAAAACTTACAAAGTGAAAGTGTAGCTTTAAAGATTTGAAATATGCATTAAGATATACAGAGAGCAACAGAAATGATGTAATCTTCAAAACTTTATAAAAGCATTGCACAAAAGACGTTTAAAGCGGTCAACGCTAGTTTATGGGAGGACTTCAAAAATTAAATCCGATTTGGTTCAGAACCCCCAAAAACACAAAACAATAACGGCATAAATTTCCATTTTGACTTAAGCATGTTAAGCATTTACTTATAGAAAACCAACCAAATTTTGCAAGTGTCAAAAAATAATCTATATATGGTTCCTTGGTTAAATTTACATTTAATCATTTATCACTTTTTTCCAAAACGTCCAAATTATTGTAAATGAAGACCTAAAGTACTATTGCATGAGACAATATATCAACATACGATTATTCGGCAGCCCTTCTTTTTTCACATGAGCATGTGATCAAAACACATACATATAACACACACCCACACGTCTGCATGTAATTAACACGGAATTTGTGTGTTATTTGGTTTTGTTTTAGCAAAAGCGCATTTCAAACCTTGTGCAAACACATCAAATTCCTCTGCTGCTTTTTAATGGTTACACACCAGAGATGATAGCACAACCTACTGCATTTCCTTGGCTACGATTTCAAGGTCAGGCCTTGGATAATTATGCCTCTTGGAATTTGTCTGTCTGGGGAGCTCGCTATTCCACTTCACGCCCTGTCTGCTCCGGGATTAGCCCCGGGGCAAGAAGCACTTCAAGATGCTGATCAAGGCCCTCACACAAATTGGTGCAAAAGCTTCTTCATCAGCAGGTAAAGGATCTCAGCATGTGGTGAAATCAAGGAACGCCAGGTTCGTGTCCCTGAATTTTTATTCTGCTGCAAAAATGTGAACGCCTGGGCCCTGAGACGACCTGCCGAAGCCACCTGCATCATTTATATCAGCACTTGCCAACCTGTACCAAACTGATGTGGTCCACTTGCAAATGAGCCCGATTATGTATTCCACATACAGCGTTTCCTGAGGAAGCCCAATTAGACCGGGCAGAGTTACAAATAGGAGGGGGCGGGCTGCTGAGGCCCCTATAATTGAGGAAAATCACTTACCCACAATGCAACAGGGCTGAGAGGGATCAAAGGTAGTGTTGTGTATGTGTGAAGGTGAACAAACCGTGAGGGGGAGGAAGGGTCCGTGTTTTTAAATCAACTAATTAGTGGACCCTCTTTTCTCTTAATTTAATTCGCTTCGCTCGGCTCTTTTGATAGCGCTCTCTCCGCCATGCGGACACCTCCAAAAGAGAGTTTTAGCATTTCAAAAGTGAATCCAAGCTTTCCAATGGGCAACACATAGAACGGTCACTGGGAAGCTGATTTTGTCAACAACGAGACAATGCGGTTGAAGGCAGGGGGTCTCGGAAAAAAGAAAAGCCGTCTTTAATGCCAGCTTTCAGAATTCCATCTTCCCAAAAGGGGATGGAAAGAGAGTTTCACGCCTGATTTGGGAAAGGATTGTTTGGATCAGATTTTTTAATAATAGTGTCAAACTGGTTCACACATCCAAACAATAGGTTCACAAAGTTCATTAATTGTTAAATAAATAAATGCAAATTAAATCAAATTAAAAACAAAATAACTATATAAAATAAATCTAAACAGAATTGAATGCTTTAATATTTAATATTATTAAATAATAATAATAATAATAATTTATTTTTAATTAATGATCAATTATTTTATTTATAATAATAATAATACATATTTTTTAATAAATGAATCATATTAATTTAATGATAAAACACACAACAAACAGCCATATGTGTGTAGATAAAACAAACAGTTTCCAACAGCATCCCTAGTCTGTTTTAGTCTGTAAAAAACAGATTGGCTGGTTTCAGCTGGTCTCACATCCTGGTTTTTGCTGGTTTTAGAGGAATTTTGAGCACTTTTTTAGCTTAGGTTGCTAATTACAGCAGGG
The DNA here is from genome assembly GCF_024868665.1 of Triplophysa rosa. Taxonomy (NCBI): domain Eukaryota; kingdom Metazoa; phylum Chordata; class Actinopteri; order Cypriniformes; family Nemacheilidae; genus Triplophysa; species Triplophysa rosa. Next base: position 20,172,324 of record NC_079903.1, on the reverse strand, counting down.
CAAACATACACCGCTCAAGCTCAATGCATCTGCCCTAACAAAGGCTTACTTGAGGTAACTCAAGTGTCTGAGTTTGCAATGCAAGTGCTGCTGACGCAAGGCACTACAGATGATCACCAAAACCTTAATGTATCTCTTTTTTTTTTTAAAGATTTTTTTTGGCGTTTTTGCCTTTAATTGTACAGCTATTGTTAGAGAGGACAGGAAGCAAAGTGGGAGAGCCTAGCCCACTAGGCTATCGGCTCCGACAATGTATCTCTTTTTATTAGAAAACCAACCGCATGTATCTCAGTACCTCACAGCTTTTCCTTAAAAAAACAGGTCAAACGATCTACCAAGATCTAGACAAGATGTGAGATGGAACATAAAAAAACGCAGTTCTGCGCTGTTTATATTTTCGGACAGAGCACTATCTCTGGGGAAGCTATTGTGTACCCCGAGTTCTTCATAGAAAGCCCCTCCCCTTCCTCTGGGCCTAACAATTACCCCGTTGAGAAGACACAATGCCTGTACCCCGTGTCAGCCCCCACTGCGCTTTTCTGTATGTCGGCTTGCTTTATCTGTCAAAGGCAATACACTGACTGGCTACAAAAAGGCAAGTCTTAAAAACAGGCAAAATAAAGGGTGGGGGACAGAGCGAGAGAGGGGCGCATTCAAAACTGTGACAGGCACAAACCATTAAAAAACCGCTGTGTTGTGCAATAATGCTCAGAATTCAATCTGAATAACAGACACTCGATTGTTCATCGAAGAAGACACAGATTTTCTGATAATCACAACCGCATGGCGATATCAGGTTTGATAAGTTAGTCAAACTGTTCTGGTGCACATTCAGTGCAGCTCAAAATCATTTTCAAAGGTTTTCATTTAGTTAGATAGAGATCAAATGTAAGACCGTGCCAAACATCCAATAGCATATGCTCTTATTTCAGCCCCAGGTTCTTCTAGCGTCTCTGACAATCTGTGACCTCACGTCTCATTCCCAGACAGTCTGACGCAGCCGGCCGCATTAAATGCGCTTTAAGCCAGCGAGCACCGCGTCGCTCTTTACCCCTCATCACCACGCTGGCCCTGTGACAGGCAAGGGGGTACGCTCACATTCCTCGAGGGTTTAAAATACCACGAGAGTGCTGGAAGATATAAACAAGAGAACAGGAAAAAATGCCTCAAGGGCTTCAAATCGAGACTGTCCGGACCGGCGCTTTCCTCTGGGAATAGTATCCATTGAGGCATTTATCTGTGGGAACACTGCCAACTGCATTACTGAGTATTGATGCCAAATCGATCTGTTAATTAATCCAATTAAACAGCTCTCGTACGCTCATTAAAGGTTTAGTGAGATAGTTGAATGAGAAACAGATCTTTCTATGTGCTCTCATTATAAGACGACAAAGGTGGTGGCGAAAATGAACCCAGAGGAACATTTTATGATGTTGCTCTTTCATAGCTTCTTGAGGAGATTCTCCATTGCGTTTCTTTTTCAGTTTCAACTCATTGTACATGGCGCTGTATAGGTAAGAAATGTGGATTCGATGAGAAATGTTTGAGTTTATATTGAAATCTTTAATAATATTGGCTGAGCTCAGTTTTTGACATTGTTGAGATCTCGTCTGACATGGAGAGATTTGTGTTTTTATTTTTCTAAGCAAAAGTTTCTATTTCATATTCTTTCAATCTCATGTCTAGACTAGGAGAGACAATTGAGATAAAAAAAAGATATCTCATTTGTGCCGTACAGTACAAAAACACCCAAGAAAAAATCATAAATGAGATACGTTTATCATCTCAAATATTTCTGCTAGAAATACATTAATGGGAAATTAAAGAATTTTCTGTCTCGGATGATTCTCCTAGAAAAAAAAATCCTAACAATGCCATCCTAACATCCAAACCATTCCGAAAGCTCAGCTTTGCAAGATATCCAATCCAAAGTCAATTTTATTAGACATTTTAGATTTTTCCCATGAAACGCATCCAAAACCAGATTATTTAGCAATACATTCTAAATGATTTTTTAGGTCCGCACTAATAAAATATTTTAACAATTCAACCAATTCAAGGAGAAACATCGGAGACAAAGTGGGTACCTAAATGTTACAGATGTTGCAAGGGGTGCGTGTGTACACCAAAAAAGTAACAAAAAGAAAAGCATGAGAGCAACCAAGCTCCCGAGCTAAGAAAGAGCAATAAAACTGTTCTCTAGGAAGTCTGTACAGATTTGTAAACCCAGCATTCGCCACTAATCCGGAGAGCACCATGCCGTTTAATTCCACCTAATTAGCCTTAGACACACGTTAATTGGGATTTAGCCAAAAGCCGCACATGCAGCTCAGTGGGAGCTGTCATTTTTCACAGGTGTGCAAGGATCGGGGTTACTAATTCTCTGGCGCCTTCTCAAACCGACCACCAAGGTTCGAGTTAAAAAGTTTAAAACTGGTCCTATATTTTCCCATATCGTTATTAATAATACTGCAGCTGCTGATGATATCCTTATTACTATTATTATTGCGGCTGTGACCGTACGAGTTTCATCATCTTGACACGGCTTCATTAGGCCACATGTGGGTCGTCAGGGCTAGTATGCAGGTCCTGAATGGAGCTAAGGTGGAGAGAAGGTGCACTGGAGACAGATACATCGCTCACCTGCGAGAACAGGGGCCATTAATTGGCCACTGGTGCCTGCTGTGCCTCGTCAGACACTGACAATTTATTATATCCGCACTTAAGAGACCATCCGTCCAGGCTTCACCACACCTCACCACGGGGGTTAATGTGATGGATAGGGTTCGGGCAGAACTTCCTTCACGCTTTTCTTTATGTTACTTACTTTCTCTTTCTAGTTTACATACACACGCACCCTCTGCGGCATCTGTAACAGAGCATCAGAGAACAGACGTGGCATCTCGTATGCGGGAATTCTCAGAGGCACGCCGGGAGAGATGTTCCCCATGATGCACTTCCTTTGAGAGACGCCCACTCAACCTCGGTGATGCAAACGAGAGTTTACAGACACCCGGGCTGATGATCTCGTGTTTGTCTCAAATAAGATTATTTTGCCAAACAAGCGTTTCAGACAGCACAATTTCACATGTGTGAGCCAGCTTTTTTATAAACATTTCGATTTTAGCCATAAATTAAATTATTATATTTAAATGAATAAATTATTATATTATAAGATTTACATTTAAAATCCCTCTTTTGCCTTTATGTACTTTACTATTGTTTGCGATGCGACGATGTGTACAAAAATATACCACAAATAATAAAATGCCATAAAAGCAGTATACCTAACACCTACATAAAATAAGCAAAGTGCTTTGTTAAAATAAGAGTAAAATGTCACCTGACAGAACATCAAATACAAAATGCCGGGCTGGTTCAACTCATGGTTTGAGTAAAATATGTACAAACCCAACCATTTGTTTATCTTAACCTAAAAAAAATCCAAATTTGATCCAACCATGAGTTGAAACAACCCAGCGTTTTTGGGCTTAAAGGGATAGTTCACCCAAAAATGAAAATTCTGTCATCATTTACTCACCCTCAGATTGTTCCAAACCCATATACATTTCTTTGTTCTGCTAAGCATGAAGGAAGATATTTGGAAGAATGTCAGTAACCAAACAGGTCTTATCCCCCATTTACTGCCATAGCAGGGAATATAAATGCTACGGGAGTCAATAACTGAATGAACTGAAACCCAACCATCGTGTCTGTCCAACTTCTCCATATTTTACCCAACCATGAATTGAAACAACCCGGCATTTTAATGTTCTTTTAAAAGCAGATACAACAACAACTATTCTTCTCAAACCCAAGCTTTTGTTTACAACCTTACAAACTCTACACATCAGCTGGATCGCATCTCTGGGTTAAGCTGTGATTTTCAGAGGTCATGGAGAAGCTTGTGAATTCCTGACTGATGACATCTGAGCTTCTAATGGGGACAGTTTGACGTACAGTAATAAAACGGGCTCCTGTGGCGAGACATGAATCAGGGCCACATGACCAATGTGCTCTGCGTTAACTATCATTACCAAACTTCACAACAGCCATGAGCTAATCAGCAAGTCCCCACAGGCCTCGCTGTACGACCGACGGAGATTAAAACAACACCATCCCTCATTGTCACAGGTAGAAAAAACGCTTGTCCTTGCTTGTCAAAACATCAGGTTCCTAACTCAATCTACTGCCTTCACGTCCTTCAACAGCATCTTCTGGTGGTTAAGAGTCAAATCACGAGCGACCTCGACGTTAATGTCACTGCTGACTGTGCTGAAACACTGTCCCTGACACAGTCTAATGGTGCCTAGCATAATTCGAGAGCCCAACCAGGAAGTCAGCATTTCTTCATCTCTCCAAGAAGATGAGCCGCGAGGTTCCAAACCGCGACCCTTCGACCCCTCTCCCCGCGGGTGCTTGTTAAGGCGTTACACTGTTTCCTCGAACCCAAAACGCCTCTCAGCAGCGGGTGCAGCTAAATCTCAGAGCGACTGCATCGGAATTCAATACAAGCGATGCACGAGGGGAAAACGCTGGGGATGCTTTTCCTGAATTCATTTGCGAGGTGAAATACAGCTTGATACTGCCGTCCCCTTCTTCTGATAGACAAGATTCATGCTGCTTATTTATGAATACATTAATCAAGCAATCACTTCATCTGTAATCACAACTACATGTTCTTACCATATGTGTAATTTATTCAGTCGTAAATCAATCTTTCACTCGTTCTCTCGACTGCTATTTGCTTAGCTCTCCATTATTGACGAACACAACATTGCACAACATAACTGTAGAGAGAAGGTTCCACGTATTAAATGTTAAGCATGTCACCAAATGAAATGTAATTCTCAAACAGATTGCCCAAACAGTGCCCTAACCTACCCATCTACCAACACACAGGTATCCCGCCCAAAATTTGCATTCGACTCGACCCCATTCTGTTATATAATACACATTTTTCATTATGCAAATGAGATAAAATTTTGATAAAACAGGGTCAACCTCAGACTCCTTTTAAAAATATCTTGGTTCACTTAGGAAAAATGAACAGAAAACATCACGTCATGTTGAAATAAATGTTAAAAAGCGACAATTTATGTCAAATGAGACAAGTAAAGGTATTTTAACTTTACACACAAAAACGGCACGCTTCAGCTTTAAACACAAGCCTATAATATTCTTCCAGGTTTTAAAGGGACAGTTCACCCAAAAATGAAAATTCTGTCATCATTTAATCGCCCTCGTGTCATTTCAAACCTGTATAAATGTCTTTGTTCTGATGAACACAGAGACAGATATTTGGAAGAATGTCAGCAATTTTCAGTTCTGTGACATCATCCACTACCATAGTAGGAAAGAAAATATTGTTTAATTTTGTTCTGTTGAACACAAAATGAGATATTTTGAAGAATGTAGGAAAACAAACAGTTCTGGGGCACATTTGAAATGAAATTAAGTTTGTCCTACTACGGCAGTCAATGATGTCCCAGAACTGAAAATTACTTACATTCTTCCAAATATATTTCACTGTGTTCATCAGAACAAAGTAATTCATGCAGTTATGAAATGACATGAGGGTGAGTAAATGATGACAGCATCTTTACTTTTGGGTGAACTAGCACTTTAACTTGAACACCATTACTTCAGGCTCAACAGTAATTACAAAGCAAAGAACAGCAATAAAATAAAGCAATGAACGGTTTAAGTCATATCAGCCTCTTGAAACCAGACTGTCTGTTTAAATCAGCAAGTTAAAGGAGCGTTACAAACAGATCCATTCACACTCAAGATCACAACTCTCTCAATGGGACCCACACAACAAAGTCGTTTCCTTAAAGTGGCAAACTTGCAGCAGGCACCATATGTTTTCCACGGTGACATGTTTGAAAACCCGAAGAGAAAGGAATGCAGTAAATCTGCGATAATGTCTTTAGGTTTAGCACAAAAAGGTGCTAGTTTGTTTTAGCTAAGCTTTCGACGGTTATTTGTGAAGAAAGAGGATCAGGGCCAACGTCAAGCGGGATTATGCAGGTCTATTACATTCGGCTTAAGGTTTCTGTCAAAATCTCTAGCGAGAGCCGATCCACCCGGGCCTGCCAGAGGCTGGAAACTAAAGGAGGGACAGCGATCTCCAAATGTAATGATCTAATCACAGCAATGGGATGGTTTTATCACAGCTACCGGAAATCTGCCGAAATAAGGCTTGACCCATAGAAAGCAGAACAAAAGTGACTCTCATTCATAAAAGGCTTGGATATGAATCATCAATGCAAATAATACAATCATCAAGTTATATCAGTAGCAAAGTGAACTTTGGCCAAATGCTTAGCATGAACAACAAACGTTTTTCACAAAGAGGGCAAATTCACAAAGAACAAGACAAACAGGTTAAACACAACCACACAAAAAAATGCATAATCCATAATTTACCTCAATAATAGTGGTATGGTAAAAGATTTCCTCACACTTTCAAAAGAACAAATTAAATCTGCTTAAAAGTACTACAGTCACTAACCAATGCTGACTTCAGTAAAAATGACATGTCATACATTGATAGCAAATAAAGAAAAACTCTCTTCTTGTTTCTTTTATAATACTGAACATTTCTATAAGCACAAGGGCAACTACAGTAGAAAAAATAGTTAAAGCATTTCATTGCACTGTATCCTTAAGATGTCATGGCGAAAGAAAAAAGCATGCATTTACAGTACATAACTACACACTCTCTAATGTGCTTTTCAAGACTGACTGTAATGCATATCACTGTTTACATTTACAAATGTGCAAGTAGTATATAAGGAGAGTAAGAGACAGAAAATTACATTACATTAAAAATAGGTATTGGGATAACTTCATCAGGTTGTCAAAAAGGATTTACAAAGAAAGCAAAGTTAATGACAGATAAAACACAGAATCCTAATAAACAGGTACAAAAAATTCGCACAAAACTTTTATCATTATCATCGTTACCAAAAGTATTAAAAGACGCGGAGTTCGGCAAATGTCAAGCATGCTTCGCACTTCAAGCGAGCCAAGCGCACGTTTTAAACAAACTGCACTAAAAGTGTGCGTAAGGCTGTTTGTAATGTTATAGATGTACATACCTGTGCATATGTGTACAAAAGCAAAAAACAGCGCAAATCCAATAACTCTCCCCGTCATCGTTCAAAAAGTCGCGTTTTCCTGGGCTGCTCGTGTAATCCGCAGAATAAAAAAGTAAATCAGATTTTTTGATCCTTCATAATCTCCCAATTTAATATACTTCGGTTTTCCAGAATACTCGAGCGTGACTTGAGCTGGCCTGATTTCGTTTAAATTTGAATATCACAGTAATCCAGGTTATTTGTGCTCAAACACACTCCATGTGTCGAGCTGAATGAAAATATCGGGGACGCACCACATCGACCGAGAAAACGCCTTTAAAATGTTCAAATAAATGGTGCAGGGTTTGAAATTGACCCAAGCAATACTTTTGCGAGCGCAGAGTTGGTCAGCTCGTCTCCGCTGGTCGCATCCCAAAAACTACCATAGAAAGCCAATGGAAAGAAACGAGCTCAGGCTCTTCCCAAAAACTTCTCACTGCAATAAGGCCGTCCGAGAAGTCCCAAGTGTAAAAAAGTGGCGAGTGTCACATCGTTCAAAAACAACGCGAGAAAGACATTTTGAACTCATAAACTTAAATTTCCATAAGAAGAGCAGTAGCAGATGCTGAAGAATCTGTTTTAAGTCCATTAGATGCGGATCATATCCCCTTTTCCATTGTTTTGCCAACCCAAATGTAGTTCCAATAATCCCCCCTATTGATTTGCTTTTCGTTCTTTTTTCTTTATGGACATTTTATAATAATTGGATCTGTGTATTGTGATCCCCCGTCACTTCGGGCAGAGGGGATTTGAAACAACGGTACTTCATTCAAACAGCCTGAATAGTAAACGAAATGGTTTGTCCCAAACTCCCCCTCCGACACACTGAACAATGGACTTTTCCAGAATTAACCTCTTCAGCGCGAGCGAGAAGCGGATTTCAACTGTGAGAGGAACGATTCCCTCAAGGCATGCGTCTGTTTGATCAAACTTTAATGAATTTACATTCATAAAGACACCCCCGCGTCGGTAAAACAGAATAATTTGCTTTTAATTATTTTAAAAAGCGACGCGTTTATGTGGATTTAGTAAGTCATTTACTTGCATATTTTCAAGGTTTCCTTCATCCAAATTGGTTCGTTTGTCTCTATCTTTATCTGCAAAACGCCATTCGTTGAACTCGTGTGCCTCTATTAAAGCATGTTTATTGCTTTTTTTCTGTTTTATTCAAGACGTGTTCTATTTTTAAGCAGTGTCTGTACATTGATGTAATTTAGTATCCAGACAGCCAAACGCCACAATAAAGGCGCTCAATACATAACCCAATATCGCCCTCTGCTGGTCACCACCGCACTGCAGCCATCAGATTTCCAGAAGGTATGTTTACATTTATCCATTTAGCAGACACATTATCCAAAGCGACTTGCTGTTTCCCAGATAGTGTTTTTACCATAGCTAATATAACTACAGTATTTACTATATTTCACTGTAGTTAATACAACAGAATACTCTACTATCCATTAAACAAAGTGTAACGATTTCTATACTATATTACAGTATTCTCCAGTTTACTATAGTAAAAACTAAGGTATCATACAGTATTGTTTTCATGTGGGCTGGGTCAAACCCATCCATGACTTTTACAAAGAGATCAAGCACATTCGACAACTCACAAAAGTATACATCAAAACAACATATTCAATTCCATAATAATCTTTTAAATAGCAACCAGGGTCCAAAATTAACACTCATGGAGGATCAAATGCAGTATCTGTAAATTCATATCTGTCTTCTACAAACACACAAAAAAACACAATAGCTGAATAATTCGTGCTATAGTACTGTACAATACATGTACTATTTAACAAAATACTGTATTATTACCCGTAATTAATTCTTCACGGTCAGTGTATTTTCTCAGTTCACCTGCCTTCGGTATGAGTGGCAATACGTACATTTTGGATCCGGACTGCGCTAATTCTCATCTCATACAACCCTCTTGCAAAACTGTTTAGGTCTAACAAAACTCGATATACATCAGGATTTTGATTTGTGACTTTGTTCTGTCTCTTATCCAGTCACCAAAGTTCCTGACCTTCACTGGTCTAGACCTGCGACAAATAGCTTGATATACAAGTCTTGCCTGTGGCAGTTTTATGGTGAAGAGACAAGAGAGTGCTTCCAACATCTGAGCCAAATATCCACCCTTCACCTGTCCTCCAGAAACACAGAACTTTAATACAGAAAGACACAGCCAACACATCTCATATTCCTCCTCACATATGCACTTCACATCACACCTCCTGTGTAATGTTTCCAAAACCCTCAGAAACTGGAAAATGTTAGCGCTCATTTCTCACTACAGTTCCTATAATGTGGATTTTCCATTCGGGCGCTAAACGAATATGAAAGAGCTCAAAATGTTTGAGCAGCATGGAACAACCTTAACACGGTAATACACAGCACATTTGAATCTGTGTAGAAACACATAAAACCCCGGGCGTAATTCAGTGCTAATCTGTTCCTCATGTTAAACACAGGCGGTCAGGATTCAGATAGTTTGAACTTACTCTGGAAGACCTGCTTGCATTTCTGCTCTTTGCTGTTGGGATGACGCAGTGGCATGCTCTTGTGATGGGCTCCTAGCGAGCACAGGCGTGCACGACGAGGAACTCCTGGAGTACCTCCATGATGGACCCCCGTCATGACAAACATAGCCAAAACAGATACGACCAGAGAGAAAGGCCGCATGGTAAGCGTTTCACAAATTACCATATAACCCAGGATAAAAGAAAATCGGGTTGAGGATAATCTTCCAACATCATGGTAAATCTCAGAATAATCCACTTTGTAATGCTTTGGTTGTGATCCAGCAGATTCCAAGATCGTTATCCGCAAAAACGTAAATATTTATTTATACATTTAAAAACCCTTTCACCTGATTAATAATAACTGAAATAAGATGTCCCAAAAACCTCCACTTTAAACGTCTTCTTTCACCACAACAACAAAACTTTAACTGGCGACTTCTTATCTCGCCACATGATGGAACTTTTAATGAGCCAGTCACAAACAGAGATACCATGGACGATGGGGCAATAAGGACCCCTCCCCTTTATCAATTCCACTATCTCACACATAATAAACTTTATCCTCCGTTTGATATTCAAAGCAAGTTTTGTGGATGTTCTCTCTTTTCTTGTGATTAAGAGAAAACGGGGGACCCTCCAGACTTCATGCTGAGGCATCTCTTTCAGTGTTGACGGACCCCCCTCATCAACCCTGGACCGTATCGGTATGGGGGCGAGGGACTGACACGCAGCGAGTGAGGGAGACATTCTCTCTCATTCAGGCGGCATCACCTAACAAAACAGCACAGGCTAAAAACAAAACATTCTCCACGAACAATACTTCCTATAGAGAGAAAAAAGCTTTCTCCCTAAACATGAAAGAGGAAAATGTCACAATTTTATCTCAACAGGGGGTGGTGCATTGTGGGAATACTACGAGTGGAGATTTTAAAGGCAGTTTTTGGTGCAGATTTTTCCATTAATGGTATCATGAGACATTTTACATGTTAATCGGGACCGTTTTCAGTACATAAACATTGAATTTAGGATTTAAACAAGTTTTGGGGATCAAAAATAAAGGATTAATTTTTAGACATTCTGATTTATTTCGAATCTGAAAACACAATGGAGATCACAACAGTTTTGCCTTTAATGAACATTTCTCACATATATACAGTATGCAGATATTAATATTTATACAGTAATATTGTGTCGTTTAAACATGAATGTGAACTTGTTTTCTTTGCAGTATTTAAGATCTGCAAACATTGCATCTTTTCTGTTATTCTGACCAGTTTGTCCTGTTACCGGTCCTGGAGGACCATCTGGGCTCCAAATAGGATGCTGTTCAACTCCAGACTCGCATTAAAAACATCAGCCAAAAAAGTTCAAGCACCATAGAGAGTTCAGCAAAGAGGAAATGCTGAGAAAAGTGTGTCCTGTCAATGCTTTAAAAGATGAGACACAGTCGTGCTCATTTCTAAACAGACCTTTGACAAACAATATAATGTAAAAAATACATCCAACCGGGAAGAGAAGTCGAGAATTGTGGATGAATACGGCATAAAGAGGACATTCTCTTCATTCATTACCAACTCTGTGTTGTGCTTTCAGACATGGAGGTGTGTGGTGGGGGCTGAGCTGAACCAATCTGTTTCTGTTTTGCCATTCGGAGAGGCCCTGCATGCAGAAGCCCACCACGGCTGACTCTACAAAAAGGCGAAATGAGGTAAACGGGAAGGAACGCCGGAGCTTTACATTTTCTGCCATTGGATGACACAAAAGCTTGGTAAAAGGGTAAACATGCTGCTGGGTGTCTGTCCGCCTGCATGGACTGAATTCTCTTTGACAGCCAGATATTTTCTGGAGGTTGAGGTGTTCGAATAGCAGGATCTCAGCAGGGCTCGTGAAGTCATTGCTATTACGATGCAAAGTGGCCAAAAGTGATGCCAGGTGGGGTGTATATTTGTATAATATTTACTTTTAATGCCCCCTCAGGTTCGGTTAAATCATGAAAATATGAGGTATAAAATGCTAAGAACACTAAACTGAAGGAATATTGTACAAAAAGTATTTGGCAAAACAGCAAACTACATTGTATTAGGGAATACGAGATTTATTCTAATATTTAAAAAAAAATGCAAAAAACAAGAAATAAAACATACGGTACATTGACTACAATTTTGCCTGTTATTATATTTGTTGATCATCTCATGTAAAAATATTTTGTAGTCATTCTCTTGAGCTGTCTATATCAATTTTGCACATGTCACACATGCACACATCATTTTCGCAGAGCCTCAAAGATGACCATCAGTTTATACTTCTGTTTATTTAAGCACAACTATGCAGCATGAATACAATCTTTTAATACATCTTCATCAATACATTTGAATAAAGAGTGAAGATGTCAATTGTCTCAAGTTGGACGTTACAGTCGGATATTAAGTAAAGCTGATGTTCCATGAATATATTTTGTAAATTTTTGTGAGTGGATGCAGCAAAATCGTGACCAAAAATGGCCAGAAACACGCCTACAAACTGCACCCGCTCTTTGGGAATTACCCACTCAAGTCTGGTATCTATGTAAAGCTTAGAATTACCGCTTTCGGGTTCATCTACTCTCTACAACGTCATTGCAGCCGTGAGCCAATAGAGAGCGTTAAAATAAACCTGATTCTTCTTAGCAGCAGCCTGCATCAGCACCTCTGATGGGCAACTTTAAAGGCGATTTTCTCAAAATTTTGATGTCTTTGCACCCTCAGATTCCAGAGAATAGTTGTATATCCTAACAAACCATACATTAATGGAAAGCTTTTTTATGATTTATTTCAAAAAATTGACCCTGGTTTTGTGGTCCAGGGTCACATGTATATTTTTGATTAAGCACTATGTTTGCCACATGCAAACACAATGTCAATGCAGCAAAACACTAAACAGCAGATGAATGTAAGTCTGTCTGTGTACAGACAAACACTAAAAATATCTACCATTGCTCACAGTTGGAAATGAAAAAACTGACAGAAATTGTCGAGAATTTATGGTTCAAAGTGAATAGGTTATAAAAGCAGTGCTTTGATGGCTGTAGCGAAAGAGAATGAATTTACACCTACACATTCTCAATGAGTTTAGCACAGCACATGTTAAAAAAACACTTCTCTAAATTCATCCCTATTTAAGCACCACCGCTAAAATAAAATAAAGTCACCTAATCTGACCCATCTCGAGTACCCTTTATATGTAATACTAAAACCGCTGAATTAAATTGTTAAAGGAAACATAATTTGTGCTTGCTAAACAGCCTCCTGACTACTCCACAGTCGAAATCATCTATTCATACAATGCCATTCACAAGTGCACCAGAAATAACAAGCCCACAGGATCCAAATACGTTAAAGACACAATGCTTTCACATGACTTTGGGACTTTTCAGCATGTCCCAATCTCTAACTAGCCTTGTCACATAGCAGCATGTCCCCCCCGCTCTCTCTATCTTTTATGCAGACCGGCAAGAACAAGACGCATTGTTTTCATGCTTAATTGGTTTAATTGGTTTACTGGTCGGAGAGGCTTTAATGAAAGGGGAAGCCGTCTAAGAGAAACTGAGCCAAGGAGCGCCTTTGTCTTTGGCCTCCGTGTGCCTTCCCCACATCCACAATGGGGGATTCAACCAATCAGTGCCTCGCAAGCTGTTGGACAAGACCCTCACCAGCAGTCCTGCTGAATTATTAACACAAGCCCACAGCGGAGTGAGAATAAACCTGGGGAGGTTCATGACTACACAACAGCAAAGATAAATGGATATTCCTGTGTGTCTGAAAAAGAAACATTTCTCTGTGGAATTAGCTACAAACTTACAAAACCAAATAAAATGTCTAAAAAACATGGTCACTGGTTACGTTCATGCCTAACTACAAAGGCATCGCTCAACGCTGTACGTCTCAAACTATCGCTATTAAGTTTCTTGCTGTCCATTCACTTTCTCCATCCAGTTTCAATTTAAAAGTTGCAAGACACAAGAAAAACCAAATCGCTGTAGAAACACATACTTGTGTGAGAGAGATTTATACTTGGAATTCAACGCAGGCCCAGTAAATGGAGTTTCGAGTAGTCTAATGATATTCATACTGACAGACTTCTTTTAATGTGGCTTTTGGCTGGGTGAAATGAGCCAGCGGAAGAAGCAAATTTACTGAAAACAAATGGCGAAACCTGCTCCCCTGCACTTCATTTTGATTTCATTTACCAAATCAATCTGTAAGAACTACCGAGCGCTTCTCATTCTGAGAGAAACTTTCCGTGTGTAAACTCATCCATTCCTCTCAAGCAGATTCATCTGCGTCCCGTACCAAAAAACACGGCTGGATTTATATCATGTTTGACACGCTCTATGACCCGGGTCTTTAGGAGACCACACGTGAGACAGATCAACTGCAGCTATGATAAAAGAAGTTTCTATTTGTCCTCCCACATGCTCCAGCGTTCAACCTCTCTCTCTCCCTTTTAAAAGCTGCTGACAGAAACACTGCGAGGGTTCTTTCTATCTCCCCGCTGCCATCAGCTGCCAAAACACGCAGGTCGCCGCATCGAGCGCTATAAATATGATGCACGCCGCATGCGATGCCTTTGACCTCACAACGGCAGTGCAGGGGAGCAGGTGCCAAGCAGATTTATGACATTCAATGAGAACTTTCACCCTGGATGTTCTCTCGTGCCCTGGCGAACGGAGTCCAGACAACGAAGGTTGAACACATTCACTTCTCCGTGACAAAACAGCATGTGGGAGATATACATGTGAATTTAAAATGGTGTGACTGTGTGTTTGGATGTGTTACAGCAAATTTGCCCCGTGGCAACTGGCAGAGCTGAAAATTCTTCAGCCACCCCCTTGTTTGGAAAGCAAGTTTGGAAAGTGCTTCTGGTGCATAACCTGTCCAAAACTTGACAAATTCTATCATTTGAAATCAAACTTTTTGGTTATATTGTAAATAGAAAAATACAGTAAAAAAAACTCATCTTCAACACAAAAAAGATATTTTGAGAAACGTCTCAAAAACAGGGGTTTTGTGTACATACAATGGAAGTCAATGGGGACCATTTTGTTTGTTACTAACGTTCTTCAAAATATCTTCTTTTGTGAGTGAATTATTTATTAAAGATGTTTAACTATCCCTTCAATATGAGGTCATAAAAGCAGCGCCCAATTTATTATAAATAAGCAAAATAAAGTTTAAAACGTAACATGTCTAATGTAAAATGTCAACTACCTTTAAAGGGATTGTTCACCCAAAAATATTTATTTCTCCCTCGTGTCATTACAAACCTGTTTAACTTTCTTTCCTCTGCAGAACACAAAAGAAGATATTCTGAAAAATGTTGTTAACCAAACAACATTGGACCCCATCGACTTCCATTGGATGGACACAAAACCACTGACACATTTGAACCACATGAGTGAATAAATGATGCCAAAGTGCATTTTATTTTTGAGCTTTTTGTAAAACTAGTTTTTAAATACGGCATTAGTTGGACGTGCATCAAAATTTGTCTGAGCTGCACATCAGCATTTATGAATTCGCTGGTTAGGATTTCACACACGTTTGCAAATCTGTCAATCAGATCCAAACTCATTTGACAGTCATGAGGGCACCATATGGACCCCCTGACTCCAAAAAAGGGGGGGCGTCCAACTCTCTCTTTCATCCTCTCTCCCCTGAGCAGCCAACCTTCACAAAAAATACAGCGTTAAAAGTCTCCTATTTGACTTTTCACACCAAATGATGCTTAGTTAGCACTTGGCAGCGACAAATCTTTTGTATTCCTTCACCCGTACTAATCTCAGCGGCAATAATAAACAAATTCGAATTCCCTATCCCGTGCCAAACAGACGTGTTGCAGAATAATGAAAACCCCAGTACCACCAGCTTCTTATCTCTGTTTTCGCACCAACTAGTCGTCTCTCTTCATTCCCTACAGCACTTGACAGAATTAGCCTGGTTCAGCATTGAGAGTTTGGCCTGATGGCCACATTTCCTACGACACGGGGCGAGTTAAGCCAGGGATTTGTGATGATAAGAGACTAGATGCGAATATAAGGAGCACCCACCACATCCTCTCAGAAGAGAACCCCTCTGGACGACCGCAGCAGAGGTAATTACATCTCAAGTGGGATCGGTCCTAAAGGCAGGACCCGCACTGACCGTGTTTTCCACCCTGGGGAGAAGCCAGTGCTTTGTGGGGTATACGCTTTGTGGATAAGCCTGATTCTAAGAGTGCTCGTGTTCCACGAGGGGTGGAGAAATTTAACCCTGAATGTGTGGACGATTTGCATTTGCACGTCCCATGGGCAGAAATCTCGGCCGGTAATAATACGAGGCATTAAGGAGGCAGTCACAGTAATCATGGTGGTGTGTTCAAGGTCAGGATCAGGCCTCTTTAATGAGGGTGTCTCAGCCTGTCACACCCAGACAACCAGGTGCATTTGGATACACCAGACACCAATGTTTAACGCAGCGTGTCGAGGACCTCAGAGTGCGTTGCGTATGCTTAAGTGTCCTAGCGCTTCATATAAACTATAAACATAGAAGGTGAAGAAAACACGTGAAGTAATATCAGACAACTTAATATAGAGTTTTGGTTCTATTTCAAAAATGCAATCTTCAATAAGGACGAAGGGCACAGAATTCTATTAGGGAAATGCCACCATTCTCTAGAAACGTTTCCTGGAACACCAAGTTGACCTTCAGTTAAATTTCTCTAACATCTCTGTTCTGAAGAAGTTTATCTTTACGAGACCAGGTTGCTTTTGACAAAAAAATACACTAAATTAATCTTGTTGCTGCCCATTTTATCGGACAGAAGGATTGCACAATACAACTATTAACTGCAGAACCCCACACAAAAACAGTCTACAAACACTATATTAATGAAGAAAGATCTATCTATAGTATCTATCTACCCATCTATCTATAGTGTCTATCTGCCTATAGTATCTATAATATATATCCGTTTACAGTATCTATCAATCTATAGTATCTATCAGTTTATAGTAACTATCAGTCTATAGTATCTATCTATCAGTGATAGAATCAATCAGTCTATAGTATATATCTACTAGTGATAGTATTTATTATATTTATCAGTCTATAGTATCTATCAGTGTATAGTATCAGTGTTTGTATCTACCTATCAGTGATAGTATCAATCAGCCTATATTATCTGTCGGTCTATAGTATCTGTCAGTTTACAGTATCTATCTACCAGTGATAGTATCTATAATATTTATCAGTCTATAGTATCTATCAGTGTATAGTATCTATCAGTGTTTGTATCTACCTATCAGTGATAATATCAATCAGCCTATATTATCTGCCGGTCTATCTGTCAGTCTACAGTATCTATCTACCAGTTATAGTATTTATAGTATCTATCAATCTATAGTATCTATCAGTTTATAGTAATAGTATAGTACCCATCTATCTATAGTGTCTATCTGCCTATAGTATCTATAATATATATCAGTTTATAGTATCTATAGTATCTATCAATCTATAGTATCTATCAGTTTATAGTATCTATAGTATCTATCAATCTATAGTATCTATCAGTTTATAGTATCTATCTACCCATCTATCTATAGTGTCTATCTGCCTATAGTATCTATAATATATATCAGTCTATAGTATCTATCAATCAGTCTATAGTATCTATCTACCAGTGATAGTATCTATCTATCTATCTATCTATCTATCTATCTATCTATCTATCTATCTATCTATCTATCTATCTATCTATCTATCTATCTATCTATCTATCTATCTATCTATCTATCTATCTATCTATCTATCTATCTATCTATCTATCTATCTATCTATCTATCTATCTGTGATAGTATCAATCGGCCTATATTATCTGTCGGTCTATAGTATCTGTCAGTCTACAGTATCTATCTACCAGTGATAGTATCTATAGTATTTATCAGTCTATAGTATCTATCTGGCAGCAGTAAATCTCCTCTCTACTGTATCTTTGTCCTTGTGAGATTCAGAAATGGAGTGCTCTCTCGAGACTCTAGTATTATCATTCTCTACGCTCTGCACCAGCAATTCTCATCTTCCATTGGATCACCCACGTCGCGAAATCCAGCTTTTCATTTATCGACTTGTTTCCCCAATGAAGGTCAGAATGTTAGTTAACTTTCTCTAAGAATAACACCACACACGCTGCAGGAGATTCTCCGCTCTGGCCCCAGGGCCCCTGGAAGGTGAACTCTATTTCCACTTAAGCAAAAAGGGTCAGGGATGTTCTCTCACCGACGGGCTCATCTCATTGGAGTGCATTTAATCTGGAAATTGAGGTTCTGGCTCACTCTCCTCCTTTATGACACGAGCATACGAGTGTTTTAAAGCTATCTCTGAAAATAACACAAAGAGGTTGTCCAATTTCCACAAATCAACCTGGGTGAAGTAACACTTTGCGAAGAAAATAAACTGTTTATAGGTGAGAATACCTCGCTCAGCATTGGCAGACTGAAGTGAAGGTTATGTAAAGCCATTCATAGAAATCCACCGGAGACACATTTAAGAACTCTTTAAAATGATTGGATTGGAAATTACATCTTTATGATAATATACAAAACCCACTGTGATAGCAGCCAAAAAACGTCAAACTGAAAAATATCTTAAAACGCCCCCAAGTAATGAAAAAAACGAAAGATTTGATTAATCTCCAATTGAATTACTTCAACACTGTTTATGTTCAAAAACATATTGTTAGCGTCTTGTCATTAATAGAAAGAAACAGGAAGAATAAAAAGGCTTAAAAAGATAAAGAAAGACAGGACTTTCTTGAAGTTCTTTTACGGTAAACACAGCAGTACTTTTAGTTACTGTATAAGAATCAAGAAACAGTACCTGTGTAGCCCGGCGAGTTGTCGTCGCCATGTTCTGCCGTTGGGGCTTCTGTGGCCCTATTGCTACCTCCCTCCTGAGTGTCCGAGTCTGTTGAAAGCAACACAGGTACTGAGACCCCAAGCAAAGAATGCTGCGCCGTCGGTAACATGGTAACACCCCAGTAACCCTGATACCAGCAAATGAGCAGTAACAGACTCCATAGACAGTGGTGTTTCATGCATCTCCATCCGCATGCACCTTCAAACTGCATTGTTGAGTCGGAAAAACTTGTTACTCAAGTCTCAAAACCTTATATCTAAAAGTTCTAAGGTGTTAAATGTTATCCATGGTTCAAATAATCCAAATCTTTGTTAAAGCAGGTAAATGGCGTTTTCCGTCTCCCCAAAGGCTCCGCAAAGAGACTGTTATGTTCCTCACTTCTCCAAGTCCTGAGCGTCTATGCATTCGACTAAGAAGTGACAATGCGTTCCCCTTTCAACAGACAGCCCTATGGAGCACATGGGCACCAGGACTACCCAACTACAAACGCAAAGTCACTGGCGCACACCCTCTTTAGCTCAATATAAAGTCATTGACTAAACTAATTCCCTAATCAGCGCCTGTCGCTTTTCTGGAAGATGGACTGACAGCCCATCTTCTACGGTGGGTTTAGAAAGGAGGACCGGGCGGGGGTGGGGCCGATGCCCCCATCGTGGCGAAGTGTGGGATAAATCAGCCTGAGCCATGCCCACTTCCATTGTTGGGCACTGACAGGAGGCTAATTTGGGACGAGGGGAGGTGAAGGGGCCTGTTTAATATAAAGGGGGTCAGAATCGGCCAGATGACTGGGAAGCGGCCCATCATGACCGTGAATCAAGATTGGCATGGTTTACGGGGATAAAAGGCACGCAGGCAAAACAAAAGGGAGTCACTGGAGAGCATTTAGAGCTCAGGGATGTGTGACCACTCCCTGTCCTTTCGTTCACCCTGAGGCTAGCATTCTGTGAACGCATTTAAGCATGGCTGCTAATGCAAACGACACTTTATAGTAACAGAGTTTAGAATGGATTTTAGGAGTGCTTAATGTCAATTTAATGAGTTGTGTCAAATCCGTGCGCGTCTGTGGTGAATTTAGTTCAGAGATGTGACACTTCTAGTATGTTTGTGCTGAGAAGGCGCTTTCTGAACAAACGCACTGCTGAGGAAGTTCACAGTATCGCAAGGTCGTGCCCAACAGGAAATCGTTGGCTATACTAGCTTGTGGTAGCTACCTTCATGTTCAAGAAAGAGAAAAGTCAAAAGAAACACTTCTTGCAGAAGTTCAAGTTCACAAACATGCAACAGCAAGCATGCAAACATCAAGAATCGATGACACTGTCTGCTTGAGTATTGACACCATAATGTTCAGACCCATTCACACCAGAGGCCATGAAAAAAGTAAGTTTACCGATCACACAGAACGCGTTTTTCATGTTTGAAAACTTTTTTTATGTTGCTAGGGAACAACCGAAACAGCTCTACTGTCAGTCAAGGAATATATCGTGAGCTCTCTAGTTGCTGTTAACTGTCATATTAGCAGAAACTTTAAAAAGTACATAACTAGGGATTTTTAAGGTCCTACTTTGGTTTATGGAGTGCCCAACAACAAGTTTATGTACATAGAAGGTGTAAAAACACTATTATTTCATAATAATAGGCAGTTATTCTTACCATACTTCTTGACTGATTCATCCATCTAATTCCCTCCTTTCTGCTAGCCTAGTCTGATGTGATTGGTCAGATGGTCTAGTCTGCTGTGATTGGTCTACCGTGAATGAGGCTCACGAGCTACAGTGTTTGGGGAAGAAGAGTGAAGTTTTCGCAGGCAGTCCTAGCAAAACGTAGGCGGGACTATATGTAGTGACGTAAATCCGTGGCGGATTGTGAATCGGACTAGGGACGACTCGTTTACGTGATTCAGACTCGACTCCCTTTTTTCCAAGCCAATAACTTTGTTATTCATTCACCTTTGGATTTACAACTTGGCAGACTGCTTTCTTTCAAACACGGCAACATTACACACTGCATGAAATGTGATTTTCATGATCTCATGTTATGTACTCTTTAAAACATGTACAAGCAGAGGGTGCTCGCTCTGACCTTGCTCGGTTAACCCGCAACAGCCACCACAAGTTTCTCCTCCATCATTGCATTCCCTGGACGTTTCAAGCAACTGTAAAGTTCCGTCACCACAACGGAAGCCCCGCATCTCCATTAATTCGGTTGGACAATGGGAAAAAGGCGCATGACGTCAACCGCTTTTCTGCTCTTTTTTTTCCACTTCAGGCGCTCAGAGCACTCTGCCAAAAACGCGAGGTGCAGCAGGCAGTAAAACGCGAGGCGCCAAGCGTGCGTAAGCAGCTCGCAAAACGCTCCCTGCCAACTGAAAACAATTCAAAAGAGGCGCGTCTAACAGCAAAAAACACATTCTGTCTGAACGGCCCCTTAAAGGGATACTTCACTCAAAAATAATAATTCTGTCAACATTTACTCACCTTCGAGTTGTTACAAATCTGTATACACTTCTTTGTTCTGATAAACACAGAGAAAGATATTTGGAAGAATGCTTATAACCAGACAGATTTTGCCCTCCATTGACTCCCATAGTAGGAAAAAATACAACGGTTGTCAAAAGTGCCCCAGAACTGTTCGCTGTCCTACATTCTTCAAAATGTCTTCTTTTGTGTTCAAGTATTTTTTCCTACATGGGAGCCAATGGGGGGCAAAATCTTTCTGGCTATAAGCATTCTTTCAAATATCTTTCTCTGTGTTTAGAAATTTATACAGATTTGGAACAACTCGAAGGTGAGTAAATGATGACAGGATTTTCATTTTTGGGTGAAGTGTATCCCTTTATAACGTTAGAAGAAAATGAGTGTGGACCTAATGTAGTTTTTAGTTATTGTTCTTGATGAACAATAAACTAGGGGTGCTACAGTATACTGGTATTGTCAATATCGTGTTAAACCACACATATTGTGATTTCGTAAACTATCCACAAACCTATTTTGCGATAAGAGCCACAATGACGTCCCAAGCCGTCTCTCTGCCTCCCTACGGTTGTATTTTGAATGTAATTCATTCACCATATAAAACACAAAATAAACAATATTAAAGATGAATTTCACTGAAAAGTCTTTAGTTATCGCGATAATATCATTAGTGTGAATTCTTGTGGACACAAAAATCGTGTATTGAAAAAAATCTGATATTGTGACAGCCCTAGTGTAAACAAGCCTTTAGTTTTACTGGTCGAACCATAAGAACTCTTATTTGTCCTTTTACACATCCGCCGATGTACTCTCATCTTTTACCTTATTTAAAATCATAACACCTAATAAGCAGATTTCACGGTATCTCTGCCTGTCGTTAACTACTAAAACCAGATCACAGGTATGCTTAAAATACAACAAAGAAAATGTGCCACGCTACATGCGTCAGGAGAAACAGCATGTAAATATAAATTACATTTACATTACACTTAGATTTAGGCAATTAGCATACGCTTTTATCCAAAGCGACTTACAAGAATTAAGAAAACAATAAAGCGATATATCACATGATTTATACTGATTGGAGGTTATAGTGTACTTGGAGAGTATTCTGCACTTCCTGTTAACAGGTGGTGTGCCCAGCTGCCCTGAAGAACACAGGAACAAAAACCTGGTGCTCCCTCTGAATCAAATGGCCCTGATCCACACAATCCAATCGTGTTCTGCCTCCCCTGATGACTAATTAAACCAAACCTCATGTGACTGCCCGGCGCTTCTGTGTGGGCACATTAGGAGGATGTTCCCCAAACGGCCCAAATCCCCGGCTGTCCGATCATTTTCATGCACAAAACAGAGAAAATCAGCCTGCTTTCTCCATTTCTGCCTATATTGATTTGAGTTAAAGGTGATGAAGAGGCTCAATGATAAAACCAAGCACGTACACACAAAGAAAAGAATTCATTCAGCTTATTGGCTTTAAAAATCAAGGCTAGTTATTGGGTTAATCATCAGTTGGTTAAATATTTCTGAATTTAGGAAAAATGAACGAGTTACCGTGGTCATCTGTGCACTCTTACCCAATGTTATGCTGATTGCGATTTCTCAATTTTAGTTCTGCTTAAGGGCTGTAATTTATAAAAAGTGTTTCATTAACTCACACATGTCAAGTAAGCCGACATATCTTTTTCCCTCTCTACGCTTATTCATTTGTGGCCAATGTTGAATCCAGACTGCAAATTACCAAAGATTATGTTAAATGAGTTTGTGGAAGGACGCCAGTATTTAACAGCTGCTTGTTTGTAGAGAGGTGGAAGATAGCAAACTGCACACGGAGTGAACACATCACTGACACGCCAACACTGCTTAATACACCAATAGACCAGCCATGAGAAAGTGTCTTTAATATTTCTTGACAGCAAAAAGATTAAATGGAGAACAAGTTAAAAGTCTCCTTATCTTCATGTGTCTCACATATTTCTACTGAGAATAAGACCCAGAAACCTTTCAGAAGACGTCTCCACAATGTTAAAAACTGAGCCCGGATCTCTCATTATAAGTCAAAGTCAATACTATGAAGTTATAGTTCAGCGAAAAATGAAAATTCTGTCATCATTTACTCACCCTCTTGTCATTTCAAACCCGTATGACTTTCTTCTGTGGAACACAAAAGAAGATATTTTGAAGAATGTTGGTAACCGGCACGCATTCACTTGCATTGGTTTTGTGTCCATACAATAGAAGAAAATGGGTGCCGGCGCTGTTCGGTCACCAACTTTCTTCGAAATATCTTCTTTTCTGTTCTACAGAAGAAAGAACGTCAAACAGGTTCAGAATGACAAGAGGGTGAGGAAATGATGATAGAATGGTCATTTTTGGGTGAATTATCCCTTTAAAGATTTGCGATGAAAACTCAAACGTTTCTCGAATTGATCTCAAGCCATACAATGTCCATTAACTTGCATCTAAATAAAAAATATCTATAAATAAATAAAACATAAAAGCATTGCCCTAAATTAAGCAGAAATCATCACCAAACTGTTTTCATAAGAAAAACATTTAATGCTCGATCTGAAATGTAGTTTAAGGAAAATCTGGGACTCAGATTTACATTATATAACTAGCACTCGGAATACATTATATAACTAGACTTTTACATTCTTTGAAAAAAACGTACTGTTTCTCTATGTAGACGTATCTGCCACCATACTAAAGTATTTTAAGTTGTTCTCTTGTGCTTCAAGATGGCTGCTACCGACCCAAGTAACCAAACTTTCTTTAAGATATCATCCATATCTGTAGTTTGAAACTTCACCCTAGGGGTTTGTTTAAATCTAGACTAAACACATCAATAGTAATATTGCTTGTTTTAGCAAACACACTAGCAAGCGTCTCATTGGTGAACATGTTCAGGGCTCCAGTCGGACCACTGTCGGTCTGATAGCTCCAGTATTATCGGAAAGTACCATGGGGGGATTATGCATATGAGGGTGTTGTGGTCCAGTCTCTCTTTGCACACGGTGGGCAGGAAACCAAGAATCATAATGAGAGACTGTGGCCGAGGTTTTCCTTCTGCAAAGATCTACAGACGGGGAATGACAGAAAGAGACGGCTGGGGAAATTAAAGGGTGCTTTCAGAGACCCTAGAAGCAACAGACCGTCTGGCATCAAGATATTAAATGAAGTTGCGGCCATCTAAATATCTATAGCGCTGTTGAGGTTGTTAGTATTGGCCCGGCGGACAGTTTTATTTCTCGGAGGCTGTTCATTCATTTAGACTTAATGTAATTCACAGTTACGTGCAGTTACTTCAATTACGCTATCAAAGGCATCAGATATTTCAAGATGTCCTAGGAGAAATATGAATAGAAACAAATGAGATTGAATTATAGTGGAGTAAAATGAATGTAGATGATATTATACTGTATAAATATAATAAGTCTTGGAAGAAAAAGAGATCTCAGGAACGCTAAGGGGTTCAAACATACCACCCAAACCACCCAGAAATGGGTTGCAGGTTAATAGTTGGGAAAAGACAGCAGGGCACAAAAATAATAAAAATGCAGCTAACCAATTAATTATTTATTAACTTATCTTTGATTATTAAATAAAAGTATTTACAGTATATTTATTAATTATTACTTTATGTATTTATCATTCATTCATTATTAATGAATTATTTATCAATTTTGCCTCTCTATCGCCATCGCAGTTTGAAACATATAACTGCAAGTTACGTTATATACTTATCTTTACATGTGTTGTGAATTTGTGAAATTGTCAACCTGACATTTATCATACCAGCAGCTTAAATAATAAATTATTAACTCACCATTGTGAATTGGAAAACAATACAGAAAGTTTTGAACGTGGATTTTTATGCACTTGCATGAAAAAGGTTTTTGTTCATCATTTTAAAACCAAAGATCTTTGCACGATCTGCTTGGATGTAGTGATTATACATATACATTATACATGCATTCGGTCACACACTTGACTAACACCGGGTCTACACCGGATGCGGCATGGCGTGATGCAATGCAACATAAGACAACAGAACGCATTACAACCCATTATATTTTTACATTTTGTCCACACTGGATGCGGTGCGATGCGACAATCCCATTAGAACAAGCTATGTGTCGTGTTGCGTCGTGTCCAGTGTAGACACGGTGTAAGAACACAAATGGCAAACAAGTCCAATAGAGAATGTAAAGCTACGTCACGCCGTGTTGAATGTTGCGCAGAGTCGTTCAGGAAAATCCCCTGGTTCTTTCACTTTCGATTTCTCCATATATCAAACAAAACAAGTAACGGTACATATCAAAACAATAATAGCAGTGGAGTATGATCCTCCCAAGATGGCGGCGCCACTGCAACATGCGACATAGGGCATGGCGTTAGCTTCACATTCTCTATTACTAGCTGACAAGTTCTCCCTCAACACATCCAACAACCACCGACCCAAACAGGCACGAGTTCCAGCAGTTTGTCTGATTAGCACCGGTGTGAATGCAGTCACTGCATCTGTAGCGTTTCAAGCACTCTACAAATAATCCTATCAATCTCCGTCAACATCACGGCAGGCCTGCGAAAGCCAGAACAGCTGGCGAGGTCTCACGCAGCTAAACGGAGCGGATGATGGGCATCGCTCAGACTTCGGAGGTTAAAGCGCTCGCTACAATGAGCTCTTCAGCGGCGACTAAATGAAAGCCACTTCAGGGTCTGAAGACCGTGGTGAAAGGGCACAGCTGCTAAACGCAGTGTTATAAAAGCCCGAGTTACAGCCATGATTAATGATGAAGCTCTCCACAAAGACAAGCCACCTTCAATCCAACTGACACACTTGGAGAGACTCGAGTACCCCCCTCAATTTTCTGAGGATGTGACTCCATGTGCATTTAAAAGAGTCATTAACTTGTGTCTGAGACATTAACTGTAGTGTCGCTCAAACTACTCCTGAAAACAAGAAGTTTGTAGATGATATTTTAAAGTCATTTATGTAAATTGTATTAAGTTGTTAAAGCTGTGGTTAACTGCACACCAACACATTGAGACCTGGCGCTCATATAGACGGTTTGCACGCGCCTGGCCCGAAGTTAACTTCTGGTCTGTGTTTGGTTATAATATAACAATTTATGTTATATTTAGTTTATATAAATATTAATGTACATTGGTATTTTATTGTATATTAATTGCATTCAATTAAATGAAAACTGCTACAGTTATTGACTCTTTGCAGAGGTCTACCTGGAAGTAAAGTTTGGGCAACATGACGTTTGTTGTCGCTGAAACCATCTATAGGCATTAGGCAACACAACTTTATGTTTATATGGCTCATTTAAAAAAAATTCTCTTTACTATCTAGTATGAACAGAAAGGCCACAAAGTAAAAGACACATTTAGTTTTTAAACACTAAAGTTTTAATGAGACACTTTTTAAATATGTATATTATTTGAACCACTGGAAGTTCTTTATTCAATAAAGGTGTACAATCTTCATTCCAAAGCGTAACCACCACAAACACTTTTGGACAGAAGCATCCATTTAAAATACAACTGAGTTTAATTCACTCAGACTCGGTTTGAGATTTACTCTACATTACTTCAAAGTTCTTCAGTACTTCATCCAACCTCACAGCTACACCATCATTAGCAAAGTGCCAAGATGACAAGAAAGAGTTCTTCTTAATGTAATAAAAGTGTGACAGAGGCAGAGCCTCAGTTAATTCACCACAGCCGCAAGCTTTGAAGTGGCGATTTTCCCCTCCGATTAAATGTCTCATTCTCATAAATCTTCAACTCGCTGCCACACTGTGTTGTGGGTAAAACAGTGAAGGTTTCATTCTAAAGGAATCTTGGCTCGATGATGACAGAGTTCAGCAACACAGGTTATATTCTTGATGGTACGCTACATATAGACAAAGTTTATTGTTTTAATTTTAAATCATTTATTCACCTCATGTTATTCCAAATCTGTATGACTTTCTCTCTTCTGCAGAACACAAAATAAGATATTTTGAAGAATGTTGTTAACCAAACAACATTGGCCCCCATTGACACAAAACCGCAGAGACATTTCTCAAAATATCTTCTTTTGTGTTCCACAAAAGAGTCATTTACAGGTTTTGAATGATATGAGGGTGAATAAATGATGACAGACTTTTTATTTTTGGGTGAACTGTCCCTTAAAAGCAATAGTTCAGAAATGTACCAAGAATCTCACAAGTATCATAATCTAAATGAACCGAACGAATGTCTTTTTTCTCTTAATAATGACTTAAATGTTGGTCTGTTCCTCAAACAAGCTATTGTATGGCTTCATAATGGAATATAGCCCATAAGTCAAGCGGACTGTTTTTATGGTTTTTCTATTTTATAGCGCTTTGTCCTTTTTGTAGCTTCACATTATAAATCACCCACTGCTTTCATTATACGAAAGAGAACTGTGTTTTGCCAAAGTCAAAGAACGTGTATGTGACATGGTCGTGTGCTATATTATCATTATAATACATGAATATCAAGTCTTTAAAGTCCCCATGAACCGGAAGTTGAGATCGTTTTTACTTCCGTATTTTGACGCATTTCCGAGGTGAAATGGAATTTTGAAGGCGAAAAATAGTGGCCGTGGCTTTCGTCTTTCTTTGTGATTTGATTGGATATATAAAAACAGCCGTTGCATTTTGAAGTGGAACTGGCAGCAGACTGACAGTTGAAGGGGAGGAGTTAACGTCTGCTCCGCCCAAGCCGTCTAACATGGATGGATAGTCATTACAGGACAGAAGTGCATTTTCAGATTTCAACTTTATGAGGTTTCTGAGGGCACACGATTTATAAAAAGAGAATGACCCACATTGATAAACTATTTACAAGAAACGCTGCAATATTTCATGAAAATATAGGCATTGTCATTTTTAATTTCACTGGGACTTTAAAAGATTCACTTGGCAGCAAACAAAAAGAAGAGAGGGTGCATTTCTATTTATCTGATAAGTTCATTTGCAATTTAGGAATAATTACAGGATCATTTTTCTGTTGAGAGCTTCAGTCAGTCCGCCAGGCATCTGATCCAGAATCAGGCAAGCTGAACGAACAGCGAGAACTATCTGACTGTTTTCAGACATACAAACATGCATTCAAATGCACACAAAATCCATACACGTTTACATGCACAAACATGTGCGCACATTTCTCTAAAACCACAATACGACAGCACAAGTTGCGTCTGAAGCAGTTAAGTGGAAAGAAGAAGCTTTGCCACAATATGAGCCGCTGGTCTGGTTTATAAGTGGCCGACACACCAGACATCAGTGTCTGAAACCTCAAGCTTCTCAGATCTCTAGTAAAGGAGCACATGAGGATGTTAAATGGAACTGCCATCTCTAAACCGAGGGGAACGGTGGGATGAGATGGGCGTGATTCCTACTAAAAGATTTACTTTGTAAAGAATTCAGCACATACCAATGCTACTGAATGGTTAATGCTCTCGGGCAGAAAGATGGAAGGCGTTAGTGAGTATTGAGGAAAGATCAGACTGTGATTTGTAAAACAAATGGTATGAATCATGACCATAAACAACAAATCTATCATCTAGACCATCAAATGATTATCATACATGTAACACATAAACAGTACTTCACCACACTTTTGTTATACATATTGAAGGGATAGTTTACCTTCAAAATGAAAACTGCATCATTATATACATGCCCTCTTGTTGTTTCAAACATGTATGACTATCTTTCTTTTGAAATAGATATTTTGAAAAATGTTGTGGTCCCCATTGACTTGCATTGGTTTTGTGTCCATACAATAGAAGTGAATGGAGACCAAACGTTTTTGGTTACCAACATTTTTCAAAATATCTTCTTTTGTGTTTCGCAGTAGAAAATCACACAGGTTTAAAATGACAACAGGATGAGTAAATGATGACAGAATTTTAATTTTAAAGGATGAACTATTCCTTTAATGTGCGCATGTATTCTTTTTTATGTGTACTGCAATAAGCCAACACAAAATCTGATAAAAGGGAAATACGGAATTTGATGAAATGATTGAACATTGGTAAACACTACAATGTGAATGATGACATGAAAGAATAAAAATAGCAAAATATTTGCATAATAGACCAATACAAAAGCCAAAGAATGTCTAAAACTCTGTAGAAAATGTTTGGATTTTTATTGTTTGGGGGAAATCTGAGGAGCTTGCTGAAGAATTCTGGAGGTCCAGATTGTGGGTCTAGGTCTACTTAAAAAATTTTGACAACAAGATTTTCTATTGACCACAAACACAAAGGGTGGACTGAAGATATGCGCTGTTGTTTTGCTTTTACAGTCATCTGTCAAAACTCTAAGGCAAACTCTTTAAAATGCAAACAGAAAGCAATCTGTTATCAAAAGCCTCTTTTGTAACCAGACTTCTCGAACCCATCACAAAACACAACACAATCCAGACCTGTTTTCACTTGAATGCTTGCTGAAGGAAGTGATGACTGCTGACAGCATAATTACGGGTCATAAACCAAATTGAAATATTTCATCGGAAGAGAAGCATCTCATTAGAGAAAAATTGAAAAACAGTGTTTTGGTTACAGTCGACCGACAGTTTCTGTCTGACGTGCAGATTGTAATGCGATGTTTCAGGTTTTACAGCCACCTCTTTTAACCCGTCTACGATTACAAAATGTGTTCTTCATATCTTCCACACAATAACCGTATTATGTATTCCTGACAGATCTACTGACTAACAGTACCATTCACTTGGATAAAGACCTCTTAGGTTTACGTTCCAGTATGAGTAATAGTGTTATCACAAAACAGATGTTGACTTCGGTCATATATTGTGATTTACAGTCTCTCAACCCTCTCTCTCTCTCTCTCTCACTACACAAGACACAAGCCCTCATATTCACACGCAGAGAATTTGATCTGTTAACATTTTTGAATGGATTGTGTTTACCAGGAGCTATACTTTATTTACCGAGAAAAATTGAGGAACTATACTGTTTAGGCGCGAGTAAAAAAAAGTACTGCATGAAATAATACAAAACACAACATCAATTGGCAAATAGATGAGTTGACCGAACCTGACCCAATTACCCAAACTCCCTAACCACCATGTACTGGTGGGTCAACATCTGACCCATTAGTACAGTGGTTCTCAAACTTTTTCGTTGTAAGGCCCCCTTTGTGTAGAGTGCATCGCTTTGCGGCCCCCCAAACAAAGACTTATAATCTAAAATTTAACATTTTTATTTAAACAAAAACATATTCGGTTATACAATGTTGAAACATCAATTCTTTTGTCTGGTGGTCTTATTTTTCTGATGTTTGATTGCATAAAATCTATGATCAATTTCTATATTTCATAAAATGCCACAAAATCTGTGGCCCCCTGGATCCATCTCGGGGCCCCCCCCAGGGGCGACGGCCCCCAGTTTGAGAACTACTGGGTTACACAACACAGAAGCTTAAAGGCGCATATCATTTCATAATAGCACTAGTGGATATTATATGAATATAATATTACAATCCTANCAGGGGCCACGGCCCCCAGTTTGAGAACTACTGCATTAGTACAGCCTTCTACTTTCCTATCCCCCCAAAAAAACAAAAAAATAATTCTTAGCTTCGTATACTGTGATAGGCTGACTGAGATCAGTTTTACTGCACGTATGCATTTAGCTTATTTTTTGTTGGCATATCATGTAGCGAAATAAATCACGGCATTACAGAAACAAACTGTCAGGGTTGGGTTGTGGGAAAAGGACAGAGGACCCAAGTGCAGACAGCGGGTAAGGGGTTAACAAAGAATTTTAATAATAAATATAAAACGAGAAACAAAAACCCACGAGGGGGTAAAACAACAGAACAGCAAGGGTAGGAACAGGGAGGGAACACAGGAACATAAACTGACTAAACTAAACTAGACAAGACCAATTACCACACTAGACACGACTACAAATAACTAAACTAGACTTACATGGCGATACAGGACAAGGCAAGTGACCAGGGCAACAACACAAATGATCCAGCACAAGACAGAAGACACAAGGGCATTAAGTAAGCGAACAAAGAAGGACAGCTGCGAGGCATGAAATAACTAATGAGTAATAATGAGGAGACGGGAGGGCGGGAACAGAGACGAGACTGGAGAGAGTGTATGGAAGGCCATACGGACAATAATGCCTCTCTCCACATAAAACATGAGGTTCTGTCATGATCCTGCCACTAGACCACGAGAAACATGACATGATGCGGCAGAATCATGACACAAACTACTGTACCACAGAAATGGCAGCTCTGATTTATATCGGCACCAAAAAAGGCCTCAACATTGTGAGAATTAAAAATAACATTGCACCCCAACCTTCCCCTGAATCCTTCTATTTCTTAATATACCGACCTCAACCTCATACTCGACAAAATCTGGAAGCAGCAGTCATGGTCAGCATAGTGTTGAGAATGCATTAGCTGCTTTTAGCATGCTAAATCTACCGAAACACAAAACAAAAACAGCACTGGCAACATTTTTGGTCAACAATGGTCAACATCTGTCTCTAATACATCCAGTGTTGTTGGACCTATTAGTCATCTACAGAACCACTTAAAGCAAAAGTGGAAAATACTCAAATGAAATATAAAAATGAAAATACTTTCATCATTTACTCACCCTCATGTCATTTTGACTTTCTTTCTTCTGCAGAACACAAAAGAATATATTTTGAATAATGTTGCTAAACGAACAACACTGACCCCCATTGACTTCAATTATATGGACACAAAACCACTGAGACATTTCTCAAAATATCTTCTGTTGTGTCCCACAGAAGAAAGAATCACATACAGGAGGGTGATTAGATGCTGACATAAATAATGATTTTGGGCGAACTATTCCTTTAAACTGTCAGTCGATGCTAAACATAAACAATATAAAATGTTATGTGACCTCTTGCTGTCTGGTGTCTGAAGTCCATGGTGATGTAACCTGTTTTTGTTATTCTAAATCGTCTCACGATTATTTAAATCTGACTCCAGTCGAAGGCCACTAATAAACTCAATGCATTAGAAATCGTCTATTTCTGCCTGTCTCTCACTATATAAAAGCACAAAGAAAGGCCAGTGTGAAAAGTGGTGCGCCTCCCA
Source organism: Triplophysa rosa (assembly GCF_024868665.1). NCBI lineage: Eukaryota > Metazoa > Chordata > Actinopteri > Cypriniformes > Nemacheilidae > Triplophysa > Triplophysa rosa. The sequence goes on along the minus strand of NC_079903.1, from coordinate 20,140,103 downwards.
TTGTTTGTCTTTAAATTTCCAATTAGCATGTTAATTAGAATCAGCGTGGCCATGAAATGTCTGTCTTCATCATTCCGATTAGGAGCCGTGCAAATGTGTCATTCTGTTTTTTTTATATCTACATCATCTGACACGTCAGCATAAGCTTCTTCAAAAGCTTTATATAATTGCAGTCTAAGCATCTTAACAGTTTTTTTCTTTCACTATAAAACTTTTATTTGACGACTGCTTTTGTCTCCTGCCTGTAGTTTTAACCGCAATTTCTTATGTCTTCAGACAAAAAAATGTGTCATGCTTCTGAAACAAAGCAGTTGAGGTTTTCTCTGATGGACAGGAATTGCATGCTAGGCCTTTTGCATTCGCACACAACTATTCCCAAAACGAAGAAAGGCTTGGCTTTTGCAGACCAGACTCGGTACCTCATGTCATTTTACACTTCATTATGACATCACAGAACATTAAGAACCTAAAAACATCTGAGGTCATTTCTGCCATGAAGTTAAACATAAATGGTAGTCATGCCTATCCGCTCTTTACTGTGGCCAACGGTTGCCATGTCTCTTCCTCGTAAAAAAGCACCATTCCATTTTCAAAAAATATTTAGGCATGTGCTCAGAATTATATCATAATAAAAGACCTTGAATGCTAAAACTACACATAAGAGCACGTAATTATGTGTGACTGTTGAATGATGCAAGAATATGCTACAATGCGTTTAAAAAGGCATTCGTTTTGACAAAGATGACAAATGCAATACAACAACGCAGAAAGTTTAAAGACACATTGAAGAGATTCCTTCTGTAATATGACTTGACTCACTGATACAAATATAATTCTACGTCCTAAAATGTCATGACTCTTTTGAGCAAAAGAATAATAGAAAGAGTGAAATGTCTTGCTTTCACATACAAATGTCAAAATTATAGAAAAAAATCATCTGCAATGGATCACACCCCTTTAACCATTTACAAAGTTCAAAATGAATCCAAATGAACGATGGAACAAAAATAATGAAATCGTTGAGCCTCAGTAAATATATTGCTTAAACAAGCAAACAACAGTCAGTAAAATGAAGAAAAGAAACATGCAGTTATGAGCTATATGAGCTATAATATCTTGTCAATATGAATATTATTCATACAAAAATAGGATCTGTTCTGTTGGACTGTTTTTACAGTGCAAGACCTAAAACACACAGGTTTGTCCCATTTAGTTGGAATTAAGACATAACAAAATGTGTTTACATTACAATCTCGTACGTTAAATTGCAGACTAAAATGAATGTTTGAGCTGTCTTATCTGAAAATACATTGCTCTGCCATATATCTTTATCGTAGTGTCCATCTACACTTAAGGGCTCGGCATAGTCCAGGCGAATTGCGCTTTCGTTCTGCGTTTGGGGGTAACATGAAGCTCGAAAACGTTGAGAGACGGTATAGTGTTTTCGAACAATCCAACACCCCTTTGTTTCTGGAGGCGTAGCGTATGCAAATAAAATGACGCGTTATTTCCCACAGACGGCGGCGCTACATAACACACCCACCTATTACGTAATGGCCATGGACCAATGGTGGCTCGAGGGTGTTTACCGGCCAACACGAACTTTCCCGGAGAGTTCTGTTTGGTTTGCTGCGGCGAACTAGTGAAACGAATTATCGTTTCGACCAGATTTTGTTCGAAATCAGGTCACAGACGGTCGTTTTTCGATTTTGCATGTAGTATGCCGAGGCCTGTTCTCTGCCAACAAGGCGGGCTATTTGTACTAGCTCCGCCCACCAATATGTGATTGGAATAGAGAAAGTGTCAGAACGACGCCATTTCAGACAATGACTTTTGTGGCGTAAGGTGTAAATTCTGTATTTGGTACAGGAGACCGGGGTTCTAATCCACCTCTTGCAAAATACGCTCTTTAACCTTTTTCTATTACCTTACAGATCATAAAGGCATTTGTTTTCAATAAAATTAATTTACTTAAAGACTTAAAATTCATTTTTATTCATAAAGTTTAGGTTTAGGGTAAGGTTGGGGGTTGGTGTATTTTTTTATAAATATAATGATTCACACTCTGTTATTATTGCATAATGTTTAATGCACAACAATACTGATGCGCAAACAGTAACGTTATCTGCCACTATTTATAAGTACCAATAACTACCATTTATACTTGATCCAAAGAAAATACAGCTATTTTCGATTAGTGTAAATAGCATATCGCTAAGAAACCCTACTGCTATTTAAACATAGTGTAAATAGCCGCTGCCTATCTTTAAATATATCAGTGCCATTGTATTGTTTTAAGATTCACACCAGTAATGCGTCTATCTAGGGCATTTTATTAAAACGACTTAAATATCCTAATTTAACTAAGGCATAGTCCTGGTTTAAGCTAAGCCTGGTTTGTCCGGTTTGTCTGTGAAACCGGGCAAATAACTTATAACTTTTAGCCTAAGACTAGTCTAGGTAAATGAAGACGTTTATGTACTCCACTTAGATCATAAACCATTGAAAACGTGCTTTAATCCAGGAAAACCTGACGAAAACCCGCACCTCCCATTCCATAGGTGTTAAACCGTTTTTTTTAATAAATGACTTCAGTATTTTAGAATTTAAAACCCAATATAATGCACATCTGTTTTACTGCATTTTCAACAGTTTAATTCTTTATTTTAGAAATAAGTGTGGGAACAATGTTATTGTCTACAAATATAATTTAACATTTTAGAATTATGAAAATCATTTCAGTCACGTAATCCTAAACTTTTGTCTTGTAGTACATTCATTTTGTTCATTTAGATTAAGACAAAATGTGTAATCATAACAAGAAAAAGTTTGAACGAAGATTTTATTTATAATTTTGGGGCTCGTCGCATCATCTTTTGGCAGGTCCAGTGTTTTTGCAGAATTTCTGACAGTTCCAGCGTTTTTCCTGGCTCAAAATGAGGCGGAGGTGGTGCCATCCTGATCTTGTACACACACACAAAAGTACGGTAGGCCTACAAGTGGCTTAACCAACGTGACTTTGACATTAAAAGTTCTAATAAAATTAGATAAAAATGACAATTGTTATGTTATTTAAAACATTACTTTTATTCAACCAAACAGAAATGTTTTTTTAATCAAATAAGCTTTTTTTATCATTTCAACTAACTTTTCAGGCCGCAATAGCCAACTGAATTAACCAGTCTTTCTAAATGAGCAAAGCTCATTCACATCTTGCATTCTCTGTGGTTCACTTTAAATGATTCAAGGATCTCTTATATTCGCTAGTGACTGAAAAGTTCAATAGTTTAAATGAATCGGTTCAAATGAGTCATTCATGTGCGAGTCGTTCTGAACGCAATGTGCGTTCATACTGGCGAACTCGCTGTGTACAGTATACGCTGATTCAACGATCCAACTGCACAGCTAAAGACATTACAATGATGTACGCCATGTTAACTCAACAAATTTCAAGAAATTAAACGTACTTGGATGCAAAACAAACAGCCGTGAAACACAGGCTGGCTCTTGTTCTGCAACACTTTTTAGCGCCTCAAGTGTGCTGATAACAAAACAGCGCCTCCACTGTGGCGTAATGTCGCAACTGCAGTTACAAATGACAGTCTGTTAAATGCACGCAGCATTTCTTCTGAAGACTCGCAACATAATTTTGGCGAGAGCCTGAGGCGACACGACATTCGATCACATTCGCCTCCAATTTCTCTATGCAGGAAAAACCCTGAGTTCATACTATATAAACTGTCGTGTGACTCAATATGTGATTCAGTATCCATACACATGCCTAAATGAGGGTTCATGAAGACCATGCAGCAAAGTCCCTTTCAAAGGCTTCCTGGTCTACCTTCCACACGTTTTTACTGAGCAGAATTATAACCTTATGACCCCCATCAGATCCCCATGGGCCGCCCCCTTCCTACTACACTACCTCTCATAGCCTTTAATTTATCGCCTCTCATCCTCTCAGTCCACCTGTTTTTTCGCTCCTGCCCCTAGAAAGTTTCAATTTCTCCCATAATTCACAACCTGCTAACTCTGAGGTCACATTCTTCTTTCTGGAAAGCGTGAGAAGAGAGTCCACACTAAAGTAAGAGGATTTCTCCATTAAATGTGGTGAATTCTCAACCGAAGCAAATCCTCCTTTACATGATTTGCTCGGTAGATTCAGATGCAGCAGACTTCTTCAGTGAATCACTCCTGAATCACAGTGAATTGAGATTCACTGCTCATTGTTGGCTAATTAACGACACCTCAAGTCTCCTGGAGCAGAGAGAGAGAGAGAGAGAGAGAGAGAGAGAGAGAGAGAGAGAGAGAGAGAGAGAGAGAGAGAGAGAGAGAGAGAGAGAGAGAGAGAGAGAGAGAGAGAGAGAGAGAGAGAGAGAGAGAGAGAGAGAGAGAGAGAGAGAGAGNNGAGAGAGAGAGAGAGAGAGAGAGAGAGAGAGAGAGAGAGAGAGAGAGAGCAGTAGACATGAACAATGACCTCTAAATGGATGGCAGTGCATCTGGGTCTTTATTTTAATTAGCAGCTGGCATATCAAGCAAGCATCTTTATTATTCAAATGCACTTTGTGTGTCGTTCTGCTCTTAAGAGACACAGTGCTATAAAGATCATTACAAATTAAAATGGAGCCAAATGTTGCAATTTTGTAAGGTTGCATAAATTGATCACAAAATGCCCAAAAGTAAACCATAATTCTATATAGAGATGGGTATCGATTCTGATGTTCCGATTAACAAGCTCTCGATTCGATTCTCGATTCGAGTCAATGATTATAGATTTAATACAAATCCTATAGATGAAACAAAAAAACATTTTTCACAAAAAAATGAAACGAAGAGCCACAAATCTGTATATTAAACTTTAAACACACATATATTGAAACAGAACATTCGCATACCTTGATCAAACAGGATCAGGTTGTTATTTATTAGATTTTAGATTCAATTTATTGTCATTGCACATGTACAAGGCAACGAAATGTGACCTCTGCATTTAACCCATCCAGAGAGTAGTGAACACACGTACCCCCGGAGCAGTGGGCAGCTATCACTACAGCGCCCGGGGAGCAAGTAGGGGTAAGGTGCCTTGCTCAAGGGCACCTCAGTTGTTACCCGCCGGCCCTGGGAATCAAACCGGCAACCTTCTGGTCATGAGTCCGACTCTCTAACCATTAGGCCACAACTGCCCCTTGTTATATACAGTATAACAAACAAAATATCACAAAATTAGCTGTAAAGAGAGGCTCCAATCATATGAACCGCTGCCTTTTATGTGAAGGTGATGTTCAATTCGAAGACACACTCGCATCCGCCATGTTAATTAAGCAATGAATGAACAATATGCTCCCTGTTGTAACATCCAGGGACACAAAACATAAAAGGAAAAGTGACATCTAGTGGATGGTAGTAGCAATAACATTCACGTTAATGTTTAAGGCTTTCAGAAATGTGAATGAAAAAAAGATTCTCTGCATGCGCACTTTTGTAGCCCAAACCTAACTTCCCGTACACATCCGCATAGAATAGAGTCCCTGTAGATTATTTCTTAAAACAAGCAAAAGAAATAACAAGCAAATAAAATTAGCGAGCAAGACAAAAGTACAGGGTTCCCACGGGTCATGGAATTTCTGGAATATCATGGAATTTTAAAAGGTCTATTTCAGACATTGAAAGTCAGGGAATTTTTTTTTTCAAGGCATGGAATATCAGGGATTTTTGTTTGTCACTTTAAATTTTAGTTTCCATTTATCAAAATGTAATTTTTCTGTACCGTATTTTTTTATCGCATTGTTTCACACGTTTCATACTTGGCTATTTTCAGCGCCTTTAAATTCCCTTCCCGCTCGTCATCATGCAACCGGCCAACTGGATCCTTTTTACGTTACATGTCGCTTGTTAAGACTTGTTAAGATTGATTCTGAAGTCGCCTAGTATCTCCGCAAGTCATATTTATGTCTCTGGATACCAGAGAGTGTGTGAAAAATACCATTTTGGTACTCATTAAAACAAGCCGTGTCATTTTTATTAATAGTGATTTTTACTGCACTAAACATAGCTTTGTACCTTATACAGGACAGTTAGAAAACGCTGTAAAAGCTTAACATTCTGCGTCTGATAATTACATTATACCATTAAAGCAACATTATAGGCCATAACTACAGAAAAAAGCCATATTTTGTTGTTCAAGATCATTTTAATGCTTGATTGTAAAATTTCATCTCAGAACAAATGAAGAACAAAGATAATGGAAAACAAGATTGGATGGATATGTCATAGACTGGACTAGTCGTGCACAAACTGAAAGCTGAGGTGAACATGCAAACAAGAATATGCTTCTTTGTACATTGATGGTTTGAAGGACTTTTAAAAACAAGAACTGTATACAGGCAACCTTGAAAAAGTCAGTCAAACTGAGATACGGAAACAATGTATTTAATTCTGCAACTCTTTTAAATGCATTTATTGGTATTTTACAAGCATTCTTGTGTCAAGGGGACTGTGATGATGCTCCTTGACTTTCTGAGCCACCGGGGAAGCTAAAATCCACAAAACTTTACAGATGAAGTCGGACCAAATATTCACTATGTAACCATACGAGACCTGACACAAAGACGCAATGTTTAATTTATTTACTCTGCCCTGCCTTTCAGCTTTAGCGCTCCTTCACCTCCTCCTCTGTTTGTCTTTCTGTTCGTCCTTGTGTAAACACAGGTCAGAGTTGTGTGTTTTTGTGTTCATTTGAGTACTTGCATGTCACGACAGCGACCTGCCCAGCTGCTCACCCGGGGTGACGTTATCACTTTAAGAGATGGGCTGACGCGTGTTATTGCAGCATGCACGGCTAAATGGAAGTTTTATGAGCGACCGCACATCACACATCACTTCCTGCGCAGGTAATGGAAGCGTGCTCATTTTATTTTCAAACGCTCAAGTAGTCATTAGTAAAAGTGGACTGACGCAGAAAACAACTCTGTGGTAAAAACAAATCACAGAGGATGAGACCTCATTGAGAGATTTCACATGATTTCTTGTAATAATAATATAATCCAGGGTTTCATTTCAGCCGGGCGACTGTGTGCTACTGTACTGTATGATCTGTATGTTATAATAATGTGATGTCAAGGATTTCCTTTAACGACTACTAGGGGGAGTCTACATATTTTTCATGTTCTGTTTTGTTTAATGTCAACATTTGTTTTTCGTCTACTATACCATGTATTCTAAATCTTTCATAAAGGTCCCGTTTTATATTATTTTAATACTTAATTTCTGTACTGTTTCTATGTATTTTCTATGAAGCTGCTTCGCATCATTACTACATTTTATTTCATTCGGTTCAAGCTGGAAAACTATCTAGCATCAAGATGTTTTTCTTTTTCGGGGAAGCTGTCAAACAGATTAGTCTACAGCACTATTGGGAAGAAAATTAAAAAGAAGATCTAAAGAAAATCCTGGCCAATCTTCTTTCTCTGTTTGGATTTCAGATTACAAACGATACTAAACCGAGTTTTACTGACAATGACATTCCTCAGCATATCTGCAGAACGCACCTGTGAACGAACGGCCACCTGCCTCTGGTTTCACATCACAGTTCACGGTGAGAAAAGGTCAAGAAGCAGATGGTCGTAAGTGTGAAGCCGCATGGAACCCCAGCGATGAAATGCAAACTCGAACCACATTGAAGCACACAGACACTAACCAGCAGATGATTTATGAAAGCCTCCGGCTAACTTGTGCGCACCAGCCAAAAACATTGAGCTAAGAATGGTCCGTATATAGAAAGGTCCATAAAATACATTTAGAGCATGCTGTATGCTTTCACTCCAATGTTACATTTGAACAATCTGATCATCTTAAAAATAAAGCTCATTTAGTTCTCTAGGACAGTGGTGAAAATCAGTTGAGAGCAAATGAAGACTTTTGCTTAATTCTCTTGCTTCTCAGATGTTTTTCTTGAGAAAACTTTTAGATTTGCCAAAATGCAATCAAAGGTACCTCGACAATTGTCTTCTTTGCTTCTGTTTTATTTATCCTTTGGATTTTTAAGAAAAACATTACTTAAATGTAAAAAAAACAACTTCATTCGGTCTCCCAAGCTCTGAAAAAGAAACCCTTGAGCAATCTTTGTTTCCATCTGGGGGAGTGTCAGACAATCATAAATCACCAAACACTTTGGCACTTTTTGGCAGCGCATCAGATTCCCCACAGAGTGTCTACTGTCGACATTCTCAGTACTTGATAGTGTTTTGACGATAAGTACATGCTTTCTGTCCTCTGCACTTGCATCTAAACATCTCTAATGGAAGTTTCAAGTGTGTGTGCTTTTACCGGGCCCGGACCGCTCACACACTGCTCATCACCGATGGCTCAAATGGGTGTTTATAAGAGGCAGAGGAGGATCTGCAGACAGTACTATTATGAGATGTATAGACAGCAGCTGTAGACGTCAGATGAGCGCTCAAGAAACATCCAAAGAGGACAGAATTGAAATAAAGCCACATGCTCAATACAGTTGCCCTACAACTACCTCTCAAGGTACACTTGAAACGTATGAATATATGATATTTTACCATATGATGCAATGCGGTTTGTATGTTTTGAAGCGTCCCTGTGCGTATTATGGGTTATTAGAGTTTATAGAGAATATTACAGGTAGGCTACAGGCTTTCCAGTACAATCAAATATCACAAATGTGAGTCACTTCATGCACACCCCAATTAAAAGCAGTCAAAAGTCATTTATTAAAATATAAAATAAGGATGTTAAAAAGGATAGAATATTAATACAAATGTTTAAATGTTATAAATATTGCTTAATATAAGGATATCAAATGTTTTTTTATTAATATGACAGATATAATATTGTACAATATGTTCCATATTAATATAGTTTCCACTGTCCAATTGTATTCTATGTGTGAGTCCAGATATAGTGGGTAAGTTGGAGAAACACAATTTTGTACAACGACCTGTACTGTATATTCAGTTTTAAAGGTGCAGTTTGTAAAAGCCGCCGCTAGAGGGCTCACGATCAAAACAACAACAATGCCATCGCTTGATGATGCTGTGAAGGAGCGTGGAATGATGGGATATGTTGTCTTCAACTCCACCGCTGATGGCCATCACTCAGACGGGAACGAGAAATCATGTTAGCGGATGAGGTAAAGTTTTATAATTGTTGCGAATAATTGTGGTCCATAAATAAGTGACTGCTCGAAAAAAGCTAGTGCCTTGCTAGACGCTGGACACTACTTCCGCATTTGTCCACGACACTGTTGTCATGCGGTTTCTACGTCGGTAAAGGCAGGAACAAAGGGTAACGCGGATATGACGCCATTGACAGGCGACTGTTTAGAATGGCGATTTTCTCACGATTTACAAGTAGTTGGAAACATTGGAGATATTGTAAGTACTCAAAATATATAACACTGGCCTAGTGGTTTTTGGATATTTTACTGCAAAATTGTTACAAATTGCACCTTTAACTGTGTTTTTACTTTGTGTTAGTTGCTAAACGCATCTCTTTCTTCTCACATAATAAAATAATTTCAACGCAAATCAATATTTAATATCCATTTGTGTATTTGTTAAGTGGCAGGATAATGTACAACCAGACCATCATTACCATAACATTATTTTTTTGGAAGGCACAAGACACTTATTTTACGGTAATGACAGGCTGACTGTACATTATTCCTTACATACAGTATCTGACATCATTCAACCATGAGCATTTTATAGTTGACTGATATTTCTCATTCGACTGCCGATTTTGAAGTAAAAAGACTTTAAACACACCTGTCGTCGCATGTTCTGTATTTATGTCACCTAGCAACCACAAACATCCTCTTATCTCTGGCAAAATGATCATAACACACAGCCTCACGTCTTATTGCTTTCATATAGCCCATAATGGCAAACAAATCAACCGCTGAAAACCATTCACTGTGATGATATTAAAAGAGAGAGACGAAGTACGAAGGCCGTACAAAAAAAGTGTGCAATAAAACGCAAGAGAAAGTCACCACTGGAGAAAGAAGAGTGATTTAGAGCAGGGCGGTTACTTACGAGACCTGTCCCCCTTCCATCTCCACCCACCCTTGTTTCGAACTGGTTTGTCCCCATCCCATCCCAGCACGACCGCTGTCCAGAGCCCCAGCAGCGGGAGGATGATGGGTACCACCAGTCCTGTCCTCATTCCAGTATCTCTCCAGACGGTGAAGACGCACGGACGCTCTCCACAGCTTCCCACGGCTAACTCACATCATCCAAGTCCGGACACACGCATACGCAAACATTTCTCTCTCAGTCCGCACAAACGGCAGACAGTTACTTCAAGATGAGACGAGAAATCCCAGGTTCAGCTAAGGAATATGGATCTTTTCATCCGGAATATTTACGACCGTGCCGGCAGAGAGCTCTGACACACTACTTCTAGTTGAAATCCAATTTGGAGTCAAGACTTGTGGAAACAGAACCAGAGAGTTGTTTAGTATAACAGGCAGATGAACGGCATGGTCAGGTGTCAGAGAGATACCAACACGCCGCTCCTCCTCCGGAGAGCAGCGGCGGTCCATGTTATAGCCCCCCCACCCTTCTCCCTTCCTCTTCTCATCAGAGACACCGAGGAGAAGCTTCTGTTGATATGAAAACAGGAGATAAATCAACAGCGAAATTGTGCAGCCTCGGAAACTGAGTGTGGGAGGGGGCGAGAGAGAGAGAGAGTGTGTGGATAAGTCAATCCATGCTAACAAGTGACAAACCCATAGCTTTTATTCATCTGGGATGTAGTTCATGTGCTGTAAGAGTAAAAAATCATTCTGCATTCAAATCCTGCAGGGAAATTCATTCTCATCAGTTGGGAAGTCATAATGATGTGCATAAAAAATGTATATTTTCCCTCACTTTATCACCTTAAGTCACTTAAAGCACAGTACTGTATGTGTTTTAGTATTGCCGGAATAGATTTGAGTGATGTTTATCGACACATTTTAGCATTTTCACGCTGCCCCAGAGAATGATGGGAAATGCGTTTTAATCACACGAGTCTGTCAGCTCATAAACCAGCTGAAGGAGTAAAAATATGCATTTTATGAAAGCTTTATCGTCAAGTTTCATGAAAGACATGTAATATTTGTACAAACCATTCGATGCATTCAGCTGTAACAATTCACGCTGTGCTTCTGAAACCTCGTATCTCCATATTTTGTGATTTTTTTTGTTGTTGCCATGAAACATTATTATTAGTCAACCTTAATGTTTGTCACTGGGTTTGGCAAATATTTAACCAATAAAAAGTATTTTGTAAAAAGCGCTTGTCAACTTTGACAACACAATATTTAATCATTTAATCAAAAAAGTATTTTTTTCCAATTCCTGAAAAAAATCGAATTTGGACATCAGGGTTTCAGAAGGACAGCAATGTTATGCTTTATATGAGTTCAGCTATTCAGAAGTATTCATGTATTCTGATCAAATAAACTTTATTTTGCAAGAACATATAATTATTTCTTAACTGTAACATTTGTACTGTTGTCTTTGATATCAAAACTGATACCCATATTAACTATACCTAAACTATAGCCTACCACATTTGTCCCACAGTGTGATATAGCAATTTTTTAAAACCAAACAGGAAAGGTCTAATTTTCCTAATATTGTAGAGGATGAATCTACAGGACCGGGTGGTGCTGGCAACATGATCAGCAAAGTTCAGCTGATCATCAATTACCACTCCCAGGGTTCTGGCCGTTCTGGAAGGAGTAATGGTTGATGAACCTAGTTGGATGGAAAGGTCGTGCTGAGTTTTCTGGTTGGCCGGGATCACGAGTAGTTCAGTTTTTGCAAGGTTCAGCTGCAGGTGATGGTCCTTCATCCAGAGTGAGATGTCATTCAGGCATGCCGAAATGCGCTCAGTAACAGTCGGATCATTAGGCTGAAATGACAGGTGGAGCTGTGTGTCATCCGCATAGCAGTGATAGGAAAAGCCATGTTTCCGAATGACAGAGCCTAGGAACGTTGTGTATATGGAGAAGAGCAGCAGTCCAAGAACTGAGCCCTGGGGTACCCCTGTACTGAGATGCTGGGACTCAGAGACCTCACCTCTCCAGGATACTCTGAATGACCTATCCAAGAGGTAAGACTCGAACCACCGTAGCGCCGCTCCAGAGACACCCATAGTCTTGAGGGTCGACAGGAGGATGTGGTGGTTGACAGTGTCGAAAGCGGCAGAGAGAACCAGGAGGATGAGCACAGATGATTTAGAGGCCGCCCTTGCCAGTCTCAGGGCTTCAATGACTGAGAGCAGTGCAGTCTCGGTGGAATGACCGCTTTTGAAACCAGACTGGTTGCTGTCCAAGAGGTTGTTCTGTGTGAGAAATGAGGAGAGCTGGTCAGCTACCACACGCTCAAGGGTTTTTACAGTGAAGGGGAGGAGAGATACTGGTCTGTAGTTTCCTAGCAGTGCGGGATCAAGGGTGGGTTTCTTCAGTAGCGGGGTTATACGGGCCTCCTTAAAAGCCGAGGGAAATGTACCAGTGGTGAGAGAAGAATTGATAATGTGGGTCAGAGCGGGGAGAACCGATGGAGAGATGGCCTGGAATAGGATCTAGCGGGCAGGTAGTCGGGTGGTTAGATGCAATGACCTTGAAAACGTCAGCTTCAGACAGGAGAGAGAAAGAGGGGAGCGAGCAGGCTTCGGGAGTTTGTGCATGTTCAGGCAGCGGCGCAGTGAACTGACAGCTGATGATTGTAGTTTTCTCTACAAAGAAAGATGCAAAATTGTTTGCCGTTAAGTCCGTGAAGGTGGGGGGTAGATGGGCAAAGAAGTGCAGAGAAGGCTTTGAAGAGGGTAAGAGGGTCAGGTGAGCTGTTGATTTTTGAGTGGTAGTACTGAGTTTTGGCAGAGGTGACATCAGCGGAGAAAGAAGAGAGGAGAGACTGATAGAGACAGATGTCAGCAGGATCATTTGATTTTCGCCACTTCCTCTCAGCAGATCTGAGCTTGACACGATGCTCTCGGAGAACATTGGATAACCAGGGGGCAGATGGGCTAGCGCGGGCTGGTCTAGATGTAAGAGGGCATAAGCTGTCCAAGCAGGATGTTAGAGTGGAGCATAGAGTGTTGGTGGCGCTGTTTGTATTCAGTAGAGAGAGCTGTTCAGGGGGAGGGAGCATGGAGGAGACCTCTGAGGATAGGCGGGAGGGAGAAAGTGTGCGTATGTTGCGTCGGAATGCGACCAGTGGGGAAGGGTGTGTTGCATCTGGTGAATTTAGGTCGAGATCCAAAGTGACGAGGAAATTATCCGATGTGTGCAGCGGGGTGACCTGGGCGTGATGAGTGGAGCAGTGGCATGTGTAGATAAGATCCAGCTCATTACCAGACTTGTGGGTTGGTGAAGTGGGAGTTCGCTTGAGGTCAAATGACGCAGGTTGTTGAAGTCGGCAGCCTGTGGTTTTCCAAGATGGATTTTGAAATCTCCAAGTACCACCAGAGGAGTACCATCCTCCGGGAAGTATGAGAGAAGTACATCCAACTCTTCCAGGAAATGTCCAAGCTGGGAAGGGGGACGATAAACGACTACAGCGTGAATTTTAACAGGGTGGGTGATAGTTACAGCGTGAGACTCGAAGGAGCTGTTGTCACATGCGGGTGCTAGCTGCTTGAATTTCCAATCATTAGGGATAAGTAGACCGTTCCTCCACCTCTCCCTGATGTGCGTGGGCTCTGGAAGAAAGTGTAGTTATGGGAGAGGGCTGCCAGTGTGGCAGTGTCCTCTGGTTTATTCCATGTTTCAGTAAGTGCTAGTAGAGAGAGACCAGAATGTTTAGCAAAGCTTGTAATGAAATCTGCTTTGTTTACCGCAGATTGGCAGTTCCATAAGCCAATAGGAAAAATAGTTGAGACAGTTGTGGATGCTGAAAGAGTGCACAGATTATTAGCACTGCGTTGCCTTTGGCGTGGTGCAGGTGACTTACGAGTTGTAGTAATAGTAGGAATATCAAAACACATGGTGAGAAGGAGAGAATGAGAAATATACAAGGTAAATACGAGAAGAGAATAAATAAGTGCAATAGTCGAAATGCAAAAAGTTAATACTGAAGTGCAATACTCAAGTGCCTTGTTGGTGTCCTTGCTCGGTGGAGTCGCGCAGGTAGAGTCGATGGTCTTTACACTCTTCGGTCTTCACGCGATGACCGCTGCCACGGTGGTTAATCCCACTTAAGTACCCGTAGAATCACGTAGCTGAATTCAGCAGGACACGCCTCCCAATAACATGCAATAAACAAGCAAGAACCGACACGAGACTAAGGGAGAACAAATGCGACTTCAACACGTGACGCGGCGGTCGTAAACAAACAAAGGAGCGTTTCCTAGCAACGACACCGCACTACACTGAAAGAGACAAGAATGAAATACACTTTGGTAAAGAGGAATCTCAGGGCACACATATTTTATTGATCAGAATAATAAAGCACTTCCAGTTGTGGATAAAAGCATCTGGCAAATGCATGTATGTAAATGAAAAAGGCAAAATAATCGCAAGCAGACTATTATTATTACATTACATTACATTTATTCATTTGGCAGACACTTTTATTCAAAGTGACTTACAAACAGTGTTGGGCAAGTTACTCTGAAAAAGTAATTAATTATTAGTTACTAATTACATATTCAATAGTGAAATTAGATTACTGTGCAAATTACTCTCTCCAAAAAGTATTTAATTACTTATTACTAATTACTTTCTATATCCTATATCAATCTTGATTAGTTAAGTGATTCAAGGATAGACATGAAACGGCTCTTAATTCATTCAAATAAATACTATAAAACTACATAAAGTACTCTTATTAACTGACCAAAGTATTACAAATGTGAGAATTATACATTAAAGCACATATTTTAAAGTTAGACGTTGAATTTTGATGTCAATTCCACTATTGCACACACATATTACACAAAGCATTTAGTTGAATTACATCAGAAGTAACAGTAATTAAATTACAGTTTAATTACAGTTGTAATTACAGAAAAAAATGAGTAATCCATTACATTACTTTTCCATGGGGAAAGTAATTAAATTACAGTAACTAATTACTTAGTAACTAGTTACACCCAACACTGCTTACAAATGAGAGAGCGTTCAACATTTCGCCTTAAAACTCAACAATAAACACATGTGGGAATAGTGTTGAAGTAAGAGGTGAAGAGAACATCATAAAATATGTATTCTTAAAAGTATTATTTAAAATATTATAGATCTTTTTGTTTCCTGAAAAGATTCTTTAAAGAGATGCATCATCAACTCTTTCCCACTGGTAATGACAGCACTGAAGAGGCATTGGTGAGGGCTCATGTCATGAACACGAGTGCTGTGACATGACTTGCACAGCGTAATGCTGTATTCTATATTCTATCCCAGCTGGCTCTCATGTACATGACTGCAAGTCAAGCATGTCTATCAAACACTACACAGGCAACAAACAGGAGGACACCTACTGCGAGTGACTGCACAACACGCACACCTGTTCATACACACCTGTTTACACAAACACACAAATATGTGTGCACGCTGCACAGATCTGTATGTTTTGAAGATAAAATCGGGTTTCAGTTGATAAAAAAATGACAGTGCTTTTGTACACCAATGTTTATCAATGTAATACAATGACATAAAAGACATTCTCGACATATGTACAATGTAAAGAACTGGTTCCCAAACAATAACCAACCACAAACAATAAACTAGAATTTTGCACTCGCTGGATTTGCTTGATCTTATTCAGCTCAATTTTTGTGATTTTCAGCTTTTTTTCTTTTGATCACAGACTGAATAGAAACGGACATCAACACCTTAAAATGCCTTCTTCATCCTCTTGATGATGTTCTGAGTCCTTTCTTTCATTTATCGATAGATATGAGCTCACATTAGTGTCTGATGAAAGCCTGCGTGATGAAACTTTAATGGTTACTCCTACCATGTAATTACTTTTATGAGGAAGGCGAAGACCCTGCGGTCTAATTGTTACCATAGAGTCACATTTCCATTATATTGCCATTTGCGAGCAACGGAGCAACTTGAGCACAAAACTGCCTACGAGGTAAAACAAGAAGTAACGCATTTTATAAAGTCTCCATCGGGCTTCACAAAATCTAGCATAGAACTACATCATATAGCAACAATTTGAAATACAATTCTTTATTGATATTCAATCAATAAAGACAGAAAAAAGTCAGACGGCCAATAGACGCACATCAATATTAAGAGTGAAGGGAACTACTTGTCCTCTTAACTGAGGTGTTTTGGCATTAGTGTCAGAAGAAACTGTTTTCTTGTCAACACACTGAATGTTTAAATAATGGCTGTGAAACCCTCAGGCATTTTTGGCAGCAAATCAGCAACTTTGGATGTAAACTGTGTCTCATCCAAGAGAAAAAGGAGCCTGGAAGCTATAAGTGAGATAGCAGTGTACATGCGCTCTCCTACAGGAGCCGGTGAGTTATTCTTCAGCTGACCTTGTCCACAATTGTGATTTAGAGACGCTCAATTGGCAGCGCACTAAAAAAAAGAGCGAAGGAAGGCTGCCGTCTCCTCCCTCTCTTCAATCTCGATCGTCCGTCCTTTTACCATCCATCACGTGAGCTGTAACAAAACTACATGACCCACACTGTGTTTACACGAACTAGTTTTATATTTTAAATACATTTTATATTCAAATGAAATGAATAAATGTACTGTTGAAAACTGATGTGCGGTTTCATTCCTACTGTATAGCTAGACCCCTTTTGCATCGACGTCACGCTTACGTCTTGGCACTAGCTGGAGGCAGAGCCATTGAGAGAGAGAGAGAGAGAGTCGCGTCAACTCCGTTGTCTCCAAAGTTTTTTCACAGCAATGGCGGTTCATGGAGGCTCTCAATAGTTCCCGGAAGTCGCTAGTAACGCATGGAGCTGCGGCTAAACAGACCAACTGAGGTAAACTTTTAAAGACATTTAATGAATACAAAAAATGAAAGAAATAAAGCATTTAAAGAGAAAACATAACGTCCTGGAACTATCTGAAGGCTCCATAAATCACGTGACACGCGAAAATCGCGGTGCTAGACGGTGAGTGACCTAACATGTTCAAATTGAATTGGATTTTTTCTAGTCATAGTCAAAAAGCATGCAAACAAAACGTGCTACCTAGCATTAGTAATGCGGTCAAGGGGAACTTTCCGCCTCCACCTAAGCTCCGCCCACAAGACGCGTCACGATAGGCTTGTTCGACTTGATGGCATATAAATCAATATTTAATATAAATACAGTATCTCCCCAATGTCGCAGTGTATATAGCAATGACATTAAAAAAGAAGAATCGAACTACAGTTTCAAGTCAGACGTAGCTCTGTCATTACTTATGAGACTTGGCTATTCTCAGTTGTGTCTCATTAAAGTATCAACTTTCTATCAAATTGTCACAGAAGCAATACCAGTTTTTGTCCAAATAATGTTCAGTAGAAGATGAACCCGGACACCCCCACCAAACTAGCTCTGTCCCCCAATCCAGCATCCCTCACATGAGATCCGGTGAGTCTGAATCAGTTAACAGCTCGTGTGGGCTGAAGGTTAATGCATGCAAGGCCAAGCAAACAGCATCCATTACTCATGTGTTGTTCTGGGTAATGATGTAGCTTGTTGGCTGTGCCAAGCTGTTTTATACTTCACCCAACACAATTCCTTCGTGCATATAGAGACGGGTCACCTTTCTCCTCTCATAGACTATAAAGATTCTATAGGTGTTTCTTTCTAGAACACGTTAATCTTTCATTTGCTTTTTCTGAACGGCTAAACAATAAATATGAAACGAAATAAGTAAAATGCATCACGGTATTTGAGCTTACAAGATATTATTTTCATTGCCTATCTGCCTCTCCTGGTTTTTGTTAAAAACATGACTGATGCTATAACATACATTACGTTATAAGTTGCTTTGGTATTAAAACATCTACCTAAGTGTTACGACAATGAACAACACATTTCCTTGTCATCCTGGTGTGAAAATAAAGGCCGTGCACTCTTCTGTGTTTGATGACTCGTCCCAAATGAAATGATGAGGTGTTCAACTCCCCCTACAGCTCTATGATAAATACTGCCCTGCCCGCTGTCTCATACAAGACACACAGCCGCTCTTTCCAATGAGAAATCACAGTGTGCAGACACAAGCAGATTTACTAATGCACGAGCAGAAAACCCATTTCTGTTTGCTTAGCATCTTTCTTTACCGCTCAGCACATGCGTGAGAAAGTGAGCAGATTTAGCCTACTATTCATTTAATCTCTCTCTGTCTCTTTTTCTCAGTATGTATTTGTGTGCACATGCGTGATTTAATTTAATTAACAAATAACATTCGCACACTAAAACTGAGGGTAAAATTATATGAAAAGATTTGATGCGTTGTGCATAACATCATTTTGACCAGCAGAGGGCAGCGTTTGACAGATGTGTGAGGAGTTTCAGAACCCCACAGAAAACCTTTTCCCATCACATTTTTAAATCCAAAAAAGCAGCAAAAGAGCCCCTGACCCTCAAAAGGACACTCTTAAAATATGCATTGTAGTTTTAAATGAGCCTATCCAAAAAAAGAACAGTTTATTAAACGTAATTTTGTCAGCCCTATATCAATTTATTCAATGCACTCGCTGAGAAAATCTCTTTAAACACTGAATCTTTAGATATGGCTGGAAAAAAAACTTCAGTGAACGTTTTCCTCCCGGTAGAGCCTTTCAATTGCAAATAGCTTTCCAAAGAGTCCTCAGAATGATTTGGGTTCTTCAAGCGGTCAGACTCTCCAAGGCATTTCCAATGAATACGTGTGTTCTGTGAAGAACTTTTCAGTCAGTCATACAGGGTCTATGAGCTTCAATTACATGATCCTGTCTATCTGCAAGTAGGCCACGGGATGGCCTATAGAAATATGTATGTTTACTAATACGTATTATGATACGTAATAATGCATTACAGAAAATACATAATACACTGGTCTATACATAATTTTTTATCAATACCATAATTTGCGATATCATTACAATTTCTTGAAACTACAACAGTACTATTCGTAATGGCTGTCTCTCATTTGAAGGTATTTTGAATGTTTATATTCAATACCAAAATCCAATGCAGACATTTATGAATCTACTGTAGATCAAATGAAAAAACTTTAAACTGTTCTAATTGTTTCAATTACAAATATCATTATGGACCCTCAGCTGTTTACAAAAAATCCTTTATGCAGTGAGTTTTTTATTCCAGTAGGAATTAATAGTGTTACCGGTTCCCATAAACCATAACATCTCACCAACAGAACCCAACACATTACCAGTAGAGATCAACAGACACCATTATGATTTCCATTTAAACCAATACATTTCCTATTATAACCATTTAAACCACTCGAATTTCTCCTACAGTTTCTATTGTTTTATCAGCAGCTAATTTACATTCGTATTCCAGACACAATACCCAGACAAGTGCAGTACCTCAATCGACCATCAGAGGGCAGTGCTGCATCGCATTCACCAGACGGCCAAATCCCGAGTGGAGCGAGACTTTACCACAACCTCAACCAGGCATGTATTCAGTTTCATTGGGACTAATTACCAACCTCCTTCAAAAAGCAAAATGTGAATGATTGATGCAGTTTGTTTTCAAATTAACATTCAAAACAGCTCCTTTAGCGCATGCAGTGTGTAATTGGGGTAAGTAAATACACATGCATCCATAATGCAAATATCCTGGAATACATAACGGCCATGCTGTCTGGAGACGACACACTTTCATTAATAAGCCCGTAAGCCCTCCGAGAGGACCAGAGGAATCATTCTCGGCTGGATCAATGGGGAGCATCGGTAAGGGTGAGATTTTAAACAGCGGAACTGGCTTAGTTCAGTCATGATAAATGAGAATCGAGATGAAAAGTTGATCCAAGAGTTGGAGAATCTAAGTAAGCCGATGATGTACGTCTCATTATATTTCATCAAAGAGTTTCACAGGAAGACCAAGAAAAGGGAAAAGAAAGTTTGGTGTAGCATGTAGAACCAGTGCTTTTAAAATCTAAATGTCTACGTATATTTGTGTGTGTGTGTGTGTCTTATAAAAGTTGTGCATTTTCATTTAATGCTCGACATCTTTTTATAATGTTTGCACATCTGGCATACATCGATCGTGTATACAAAAATGACATGCAAACAGAAACATATGTGCTTTTTTTATATTTTATTTAATTTTCCTCCTGTGGTTCTATACAGCACAATGCATTCTTAAAGGGACAGTTTACCCCAAAATGAAAATTCTGGCATCATTTATTCACCCTCATGCTGTTCAAAACCTGTATGTGACTCTTACTTCTGTGGAACACAAAAGAAGATATTTTGCGAAATGTCTCTTGGGTTTTGTGTCCATTCAATGGAAGTCAATGAGGTCTAGTTGTTTGGTTACCAACATTCTTCACAATATCTTCTTTTGTGTTCTGCAGAAGAAAGAAAGTCACACAGGTTTGAAATGACATGCGGGTGAGAACTATCATTTTTTTGGTAACTATCCCTTTAACAATATTAGTACCACAAACGCATTATAAACCTAGACTAATCCAAATATCAAAATAGTCCGATCGTGTAGGGGTCCACATGAGCAGGGAGCTGAAAACAGCAGTTGTTTTTTACCTATAGCTCATTTGAAGGATTACAGGGGCGTAGAGAGAAAGAAAAACACGGCGAGACATCCTGACAGCGTCCCGCGACGAGCGCTGGCAGCTCCCTATCAGTGCCTATATGCAAATGTGCTGCTAAATTTCATTTTTCTAATCCCCTTAATCAGAAGCGGGGGAATAGGAGCCAGCTGTGAGGAACCTGTGTTAAGATGTAATTAAGCATTTGATTGAATTTCACCACATACCCAAAGAGGGTCCGTGGCGGGGCGGGGACAGGTCCCCGGGTGGGGTGTGCCGGGGGGGGGGGGAGCTTTAACACATCAGTCTGACAGGCCGTAATGGGGCGGGTGGCAACTGGGGACAGGGCGAGAAATTTCTGCATGTGGGATAAACAGCGATCACTCGTTAATATGCATGCTTTGTTTTGTGTGGAGACCACCGGCGGGTGCACAGAATATAATTGGACTTGTTTCCTTATTTTTCTTTCTTTTTTTTAAGCCTTTGAAAAAGATGTCTAGAAAAGCCGATTCAGTGTCTGATTCGTTATGATTTGTGTGTAACACAACAGAAGATATTTTGAGAAATGTCTCAGTGTGTTTGTGTCAATATATGGAAGTCAATGGGGGTCCAATGTTGTTTGGTTACGAACATTCTGCAAAATATCTTCCTGCAGAAGAGAAAAGTAACGCAGGTTTGAAATGATGAACGAATATTCATTTTTGGGTAAACTGTTCCTCTTCGGACGCGACGCTTTATAATTCTGCTTGTATTTAAACACATTCTCCTATCCCAGCCTAAACGAAGTAAAACATTTCAAATGTACGACACTCACGTGTCTAATTGCCGGCGGATGGAGATGAAACGGTGGGAGGTGCAGCGAGGGGAGGAGTGCAGAGGATGTTAAACTCAGGTGGCTTTGGGACAGAGAGCGGGTGGGGTTAGGGAGGAGATCCCTTACTCCTGTCTTTCATCAGTGCCACCCTACCTGTGGCGCCCAGCATGACTCTGCCGGCTGTGACCCCGTGGCGACGGAGTTAACAGACCTGTGCGGTCTCATATCCCCCACGCCCTCACCTCCACATAACCGCCCCGTCATAGAGCGAGATGACATTCACACTTGTGCGAGGCACCGCTGCAGGATGGGCCGGAGACAAAAGCATACGCGTTTCATCTTCGTGCGCTTTGCTTCTCCTTTTCTCTCCGACTTTCCTCTCGTGCACTCGGATTCTCTTAATCTCCCCGAGAGGGAAGGATGAAGGCGAGCGGGCGCTCAGGGTACTCCTGCTGGCACACGCAGAGCACTCGACTTCCTATTAAGCCTAAAACACATCCCGAACGAGTGCAGTCTGTCTTTACCAGAAATGACACCTCGACAGGGTTCTACAGTAGATAAAGATGAATAGATAATATACTGTACAGTCAAGCTGATCGTTACCACCGAATGGATTTATTTTGCAATAATGATCGGCCGGCTACACATTATTCAGCATATTACACAGCCATATAAATAAATGGACATGAAATATTGATTTGAATCTAAATTACGTGATTATGCGAGAAGGATGGGAGAGACGTGAGCACAGCTGTGTTCAGAAATCTGTTACCTGAGACAGCATCCATTACACAGACAGAAAGCTGCGATTGACCAATCACAATCACGCATTCCAGAGAGACATCCAAAAATCAATATCTAACTCATAAAATGTACTGATGTTTATAAGATGGCCATTATGACCCAACAATGCTTATAATTCATGTCTTTAAATTGATAAGGAACCATTATTAAAGTCCATATCCAGCTATATAAAATGAAAACTGAGTCAATACAAGCAGTATATTAATAGGCATTTTAAAGGCCGTCGCTGTGATGAAACCCTCCAGACAATGGTGGTTTAGGCATGTCCAATGTTTTACCAGATGTGAAAGTGGCATTGATTTTCCTCAATTGTGTTTGCTCTGTGTTCGCCCATTACGTATAGATTCTCAGCAAGGGCCATCTCGACACTTCTTAAAGTGACGTGCCTTCGATAAAGCCGTCACGGGGTTTTTCAATAAAGCCACGTGTCAAAAACAGCCACGGAGAGACTCAATAATATCTCTCAATGAGCTCCGAGGGCTCGGCGCTCCGGTGATGCCGCAGTCAGACAAAGACAAGACAAATGATGTGCCAGAAATGAAAACCATCATGTATACCAGACATATATAGACTGGTGAAGTACAGATGAGGAATCTTACAAATGTAGCTTGCATCACCAGCACAAAACGTAAAGGAATAGTTCACCCAAAATGGTTTTTTTTCTCCAGTTGTTACGAACCTGTATACATTTCGTTGTTGTACTAAGCCGTTTTGGGCTTTTCATAGTAGGACAAACGCCCCAAAACAGCTTAGTTACAAACTTTCATTAAAACATCTTCACTTGTGTTCAGCACAACAAAGAAATGTATCCAGGTTTGTAAAAACTGGAGGGTAAGCAAATTTTTCATTTTTGGGTGAACATCCTTTAACGGTGCTTAACATACGCAAGGTCAAGCTAGGTCATCTTTAAAGAACGCAACATGCAAAAAAACGACTCCAATTTCCCGGATAGATTTAAAATTCAGCTTAATCCACAACCACGAGGGCCGACTTTATAGCTATTGTATTATCTAAGCTGTGAAATGTCATTGGAGACGTAGAATCTCCATTTGCTGGCGTGTTCTGTTAAGGTCAAAGCTTTTAAAATAGATTCCTTGACACCGGCCGCTGAGCTACCGCCTTTGATACGACAGTAATCGAAAAAAGACACCACACATGAGTGGCTTGAGGAGGCGTTTTAATAATCCGATTGGATGTGGGAAGTGTCGCTACATCCCTGTTGTAATAAGAATAAACTGCACTGGAAAACGCTCTTTAAGACCATTTCACTGACGAATGGACCGGCTCTCTGCCCGAAAGACATTTGCAGCTAGAAAAGGACCGTGTGTTTTATTTATGGGAATAACGGCTGCTCTGTGGCCATTGTTGTTCCATTAGATGCGATGTTCTGCTACTGTAAAGCAATAGAGAGAACAAAGCTACTGTGGTGAGATGCAGAACACACAGTCGGGGTGTAATCTGGCACGTCGGGTCATAATGATGTGACATTACGTGAGGATTAGTGTGTGTGGATGAAGTCTTAGAGGAGTCGTATCTCTGAGCGTGTGCTGTGTGAATCACACCCTCGGAGGGCATATCAGCAAACAAGACTTCAAATAAAAACAATTTTGGGCCTGTAGGAATGAGTAGCTATAGGTGTACACAATGCACTTCTTTAGTATAACTAGCTTGTCGGATTGCGTGATATTAACTCCATGAGAATTGGGGTACAAGTCCAAACTATTTTTGTTGGATGTGCATAAGAGGTGAACTATGTTTGATTTTCGCTCCTTATAAAATGTGATAGACATATTCTAAATGCTTTCTGTGTAGTTTGTTGTAACTTTTTAAGTTTATTTTGTGGCTTAAATAAACAGACAGATATGCATCGTCACCAATAAATAAATAAATAGACATTTCTTTATTAACTATTCCTAAAAAAACATGTAAAAATCAGTATTGTATTGTTTAAAAATGAGAACTTTTCCTTGCAGTATTCAAGATCTGAAAACATTCGTGTTTTGTATTATTTAGACCAGTTCATCCCATTTCAATTTTCTACAAATAAATTCAAATGCAAATGAAAATATACATATCAAATCATAATTTTTTTAATGTAGAATTTTGGATGCATACAAAATATAGAAATAAAGAAATAAAATACAAAACAAATCTACAATCTAATAAAGTCATAACTTTGCAATAAATATATATATATATATATATATATAATAATAATAAATATAAATAACACAAAATAAACACAAATTCACTTTATACTATATAGTAAGATGTCTGCTAAAGATTTCTGGAGATCTGGAATACATCTGCTGTGTAAAAACATCTGATAAACGTCTTAGAAAAGGCCATTTTTATATTGACGTATTGCAGATGAGCAAACAATAAAAAATACGTCTCGCAGATGTAAATGCAGACATCAAATAGACGTCTCCCAGATGTATGTGTGCTATCAGGGTGTGTATGTACACACACATATATATATATACATACATACATATGGTGACATGTGATAGACATAATATTTAAAAAAATAAATAAGTGAACCTCTCACATTCTCTACGTTCTCTCACACACGCAGATGAACAAACAAACAAAATAAATTAAAAGAATTACCAACTCATCATGTTGAAGCTCTTTCTCCACAATCATTACCTTTGTGCAAAATTATTGATCTCTTCTGACTCATAAATATCATATTCTGTATTACATGAGAGGACCCCAGAGAGCGCAGGTCGTATTGTAAATAAATACAAACACTGGCATGTTGTCTTTCGGGAGCCGATATTGCTAGACAGGTAAATTAAGCGCTGAAAAGCTGAACTCATTACGCTGGGTCTCGTGGCATATTAGTGGCAAGAAGGGCGACGAAAAATTAATCTTCACGCTTGTGAATTCGTCACGCTCGTTTCCCGGCGACCTAATGACACTTTTATCATAACTCTTTATTACCATCGCCGAACCCAAACTCGAAATTATGTAAATGCGGTCGTGTCGCATGCACCGAGCGTCCGCGTGTTTAGCCGGCTGTTTGTTCAAGCGTGAATCCAATTCCTCTCAGCATCTTCGTTAATGAATTGCTCGGTTCCAGTTTGAGTAACCGTCCAGAGGAGCAGACGCGCAGGATGCCGTCCAAAAATAGTTGTTTTTTCTTGTTTCATTTTTTTGAGTTTTTTGTCAGTGTCTCAGAAATGCCTTCCTCTCGCTAATGAGACCCTGGATCACCATCACGGGCGGCAGTTGTCCAACACAATTACCGGGTTACGGTTCAGCCAAAGCTTGACGCTGATTTTAATGTTGTATTTCACAGCTTGGTGAATGGGATTTTTTGTCTTTAAAAGAAAGGAAAGATTGAAGGAGTTGGGCATACATATTTATAGCTGATTTTGTCCTTCACGTTTACCGAATGTCGGTCTTGATTCTGGCGGTGTGTCTGAAATTCGGAATTTCTATGAACAGGTGCGAGGTCACAAACAACAATCTTTATGATAATGTTTTGTGGTTACATTGTCATTGAGGTCCAATACGTTTAGATCATGAGATGATTAACCTTGAGCCAGTCTTCAGTTCTTCAGTCATAATGTCACTAAAATGTTTAGTTTCTTTCTCTCTCTCTCTGTTTGGTTCTCTCTATGGTTTAAAACAATACATTAATGTCTTTGCTTTATTTTTTATGTTTTATTGTAGTTTTAATAATATTTTGAATTAGCTTTTATAGTTCCACCATTTGAATAATTTTAATTTTCATGTTAATTTTAGTAACATTTTAGCAATTTTCATATGTTGTTCTATCATTTTATTATTTGTTTGTTATAAAAGTTCTATTGATTTTTTTGTTTGTTATACAAGTTGTATTGATTTTTATTTCAATTTTAATTTAGTTAATATTTATTTTCGGTTAACAATTTTTAGTTCCTCAATTTAAACTAAACGAGAAATTAGAAATGTTGCTTATGCAAGTTTAATTGTCACTATTCTATACTAGGGTTGGGCCGATAGACGATGACATCGTCCATCGCCGATGGCTGACAGCCATCACAATGTTGGGCCGGCATCGTGATTCCCCCTGCATGACGCAATTTTCGTCATCAGGAGGGCCCGCGGGTGTCCGCGTACAGCACATTCCGAAGACAAATGTTGACAGCCGAGTCCACAGTATGACATTCTGCGCATGTGTCGAGCTCGTCTATTCGCGCTTATCCGCGGTTGAGTACGATTGAGAAGCTGCACAACGTGTGTGTGCACAAGACTGACGTAGAAAGTGAATGCAAACAGTGAATCGTAGTTATGTGCTCACGTTGTGTGTGTAAACTTATCAATGACGACCTGAACCGCGATGGCACCAGAGGACACATCAGTGACGCGTGACCCGCGAAGTTGACTAATCACACAGCCTACACTGGTGGGCTCACGATCTACTCGTCTTTCCACGTGAAATAACAACAGGAAGTAATACCAAATTGGCAGGTCGTACATGCGCGAATACTTGTAAAAATTCTTGAAAACTGGTCGCAAAATGTGATTTGGTCGCAGTCTGGAGCCCTGATATAATTGTTTTTAATGTTTTGGCAGATGGCCATCTAGAAAACTGATATACCCCCAACCACCGCCTCGCCACGTCCCCCGATGTCATTGTCCATCGTGATGTTTCACTGTAGGCATCGTCCGATGCCAATTTGGTAGACATCGCCCAATCCTATTCTATACATTCTATGCATTAAAAAACAGAAGGTGCAGAAAAAATGGCACCACACAAAACCAATTCTTGTGCCACTCAAAGACACCCCAAAAATGGCTCCGTCTGTGTTGAATACTGATGTTTACAAGACATCAAGGCCAGTAAGCGATAGCAACCTTGGGTGTAGGGTCTATCCTGGGAAACAATAGACCCGGCAGCACAGGAGGAAAATCTCAACAGTAAACACACAACAGCTGTCTCCCCCGGCCTCATCTGGACAGACGTTCACCAGCACACATTCTGCCCTCTGTTCACATAGTCACTGCTGAGTTTACTGAACAAACTCTGGCCAGAGGGACAGATGGGGGTTGGGGGGGAGGTATCTGACTGTTGTTTGCCATCATTTGGGAGATGGCTCGAGAGAGAGGGAGAGAGAGAGAGAGAGAGGGGGTGGGAGTGAACCGAGAAAAGGACAATTGGACCACGGGCGATCAAAAGCACTGAGTAAGCATGTAGGAGATGCTGCGGATTTATCACGCTCTATGATTTTATGACCACGGATGAACTCCGTGTGCAAAACCGGCACCCTTCATGCTCTGCGTAGCATGTGCACACACTTGCTGTTAAGAATCTCTCGTCCTCAATAAAGGTTCAATTCTCACCACAACAAAATATAGCTGCAGAGTTTTACGACTGCCAAAGGTTTTATACGCGCTCTGTTTCCAACAAAACAAGAGTTGTGGATACCAACCTAAATTAGACACAAAAATCACTTTATTGGTTGCTTTGTTGTTGCACTGGACATAATATATAATGATACACCCATCACCGCTGTTACACACAAGAACACAATCCTTTAGCATTATTTGTGGTGTTTGTGTGCATTTGTGGTGTTTGTGTGCATCCGCGTGCTATGTGAATGATCTAATCCGTTAACATGGGCAGGTAAAAATCCTGCACCGCATACGCACTGCAAACTGCATTACTGTACCTGTATATTATTTATTGTACAAAATGAAAAAAAGTGTTTAAAAATGGTCTCATCAGACACAAGCGCCTGGCCCAAAGTTAACTTCCTGTCTATGTTTGGTTATAATAACAATTTATTTTATATATATTTAATAATATTAATTTCTATTAATATTTTATCGTATGTTCATTGTATTCAATTATTAATTCAATCTTTGCAGAGCTCTACCAGAAGTTTGGGCCACATAACGTTAGAGGCTGACAATTTTTCGGGAATCCTATGGGTCACGGGAGTCCCGCAGGATGGGAAACAAAATCACTATTAGTCACGTGAATGGGACGGGACAAGACAAAATGTCAGCTGGAGTGGGCGCGACCGGGAATCGTAACAAAATATGATACCCAACTTTGTATACTAATATACCACTTATAGAAATAAACTATATGTTTTCATTTTGTCGAACTCAGTTCTCTGTATTCTCTCCTATTTGCTTTGGTGTGGCTGGTTAAGTGAATGACGCGCTCCATACCCGTAACAGTTGGTGGCGGTAATGCACCAAATCCGGATCTGGACATCGGCTTCGTTCTATATGGACAGCGAGCCATTTCACATTGTTTAAATTGAGCAGCGCGTCTACATAGCAGAGCTTTACACATCACATGCACTCGGGGACATTTATGTTGATGATCTTGCTACCATATCCTCTAATATCTTTATTTAGCGCCAAACGCGCTTTTCCGCTCCGCGAGCTCTGCTTCTCCCACCAAAGTCGCGTTGCATAAAGACCTGCTGACACCAAGATCGGGTAAATAATGTTAAATAAACACAACATGGGAGTGGGAGGGAATGGGAGTCATTCTTCCGGGATTGGGACGGGATTTCCCCCCAGTTTTTTGTGGGAATGGGATGGGAGAGGTTTGAAAATCCACTCCCGTGTCAACCTCTACATAACGTCTGTAGTTCGCCCAAAAGTGAAAATTCTTTCATCATGTACACCCCCTCATGTCATTTCAAATACGTATGACTATCTTTCTTCTGCAGAACACAAAAGAAGATATTTTGAAGGATGTTGGTTACCCAGCAACACTGGAACCCAGAACACAGATCGCTCACATTTCCTTTAAATACAGTAAACGTGTACAATGATTCTGAAGTATCCGCCCACCTTTAAGTGCTTCACTTTGATTTGACATCTACTGGCAATCTGGATGAAAAGTATAAAGGAACACAGTCTCTCTCTGGAAGAAAATGATTGGCCTCTGTGTGCTCTTCATAAATATAGAAAAGCAAACGTGTCTCTCTCTCCCTCTCTCCCCCCTGCGATCGGTCTCCTCTTTCTTTACCACTCATAATCTCTCTTTCACACACTCATATACTCAATTCAAAACCCACAGGTACTTGTGGGCTCTAGGGCTCATAACAGAACCGCTACTCTTCCCGGTTGGGTCGGGAGGTCAGTCCACCTGAGACGCCCCACTTTCTGTCTTTTTTATGCTGTAATGGGGTAGCGAGGGAGCAAGAGTGGCTCGGTCCATCGGAGAGCACCGGTCTTCCCCGGGTAGCTTAATTGGATACTGTGACATTGGTCCAGGTCCCTGCTTAACTGAACGACCGTGAGTTTAACGCTGAATAATTGACTTCATTTTACATGTAGAAAGTCTCTTCCACCTTTAAAACCGAGGTGGTCATTATTTCTGAGCTAAAGGTCTTATCAGATGTCTCTGGGCACCGTCTCTGTGCTGAAAGCTCGCTTTCTTTCCCCTGGCACCTTGCTTAAATTTTTGTATTTGTCTCCACGCTCCCAGCTAGCAGAGCCATTCGATTAAACTAATCCTTTCAGAGCGAATGGCGCGTTTTGATGAATCTGAATGCAGCGGTGTTTGAAAGGGCTGTGAGGAACAAGGCAATTTTATCACCCATAATTCACAGGCTCAATCGTCAGGTCAGTCGTGTTAAAAAAATCGGCTCGGTTCAGGTTGTGTTGGCTGCTCGGGGACGAGGAAACACGCTGCATGAATGTTCCGGCTAATGTGTGTTAATAACTAAAAGCCCCTGCTCGGTTTGGGCCTGATGGTAAATCATCACACGTGTCTGCTTTGGACCAGGGGCCTTTGTGATCCCAACGGATCTAGACAAAAGCGAGTTGTTTAATTGTTCTGGGACTTGTTAAGTAAGATAAATACAAAATTGTTACAACTGATTTATTTGAAACATTAAGAACATCAGGGCTCGAAATTAACTTTTTTACTTGGAAGCACTTCAAAGAGTTAGGAGCACCCACCCAAAAATTAAGAATAGCATGGTCTGTCTGAATACTAGAATACAAAATAGTAACAATTTTACCATTAAAACATGCATGTGATGTCTGCTGTGTTTTACATACCATGACTTTATGATTTTCCTGCAATCACATTTTTTTTATCATAAAACCACAAACACCAAGCATGTTATACGCTTAAATTCAGTGCTCGAATTGAAGGGGGGCTGGGGGGATCCGGGACCCCCCATAAGAAGTAAAAAATAGACTTAGGGGGATCCCTCAGATATTTTATTTGAGTAAAAATGATAATGACAAATGTGATTAAATTCATGCAATGGATATGGTAAATTTCGTGAATTTATTATTTACAATAATTTATATTAAGTTTGTTTATGGGCTAGTTGTCACGTCTCTTTAATTATAAATGACAAAAAAACTATCCTTTTCAAATGAAATATGGAAAAATTACCTTCAAATATCCCTAAGGCAGACAGTACTATGTCCTGGAAAATGTGTGAATAAATGTACCCACATGTGAAACACCTCTCACTTGTTTCACATATTAGTCAAAATTGTATCGTAGGGGAGAAGAGTTACGGTCACAACACTCAAAATAAAAAAAAACTGACAATAACATTCTAAAATATGCTTCAACACCTGATACCTGCTCAAAGGGTGCTCTTTCATATCTTAAGGCTAATTCACACCGACTCAACAAACACCAACATTCAAAAATTTTGTTGACATTGATCTAACAAATGTCAACACAAACCCAACAATTGAGAAATGTTTGCGTTCATTCATTATTGATCTTCAATAATATTGTCTTTTAAATCCAAACTTGACAAATCTGAGCTCAGTTTGAGACATTGTTGAGATGTCTTCAGAAACTCGAATGGAGACGTTTGAGAGATGTCTCTTTTTCAGAAATATCTGACTCAAGCAAAAGTTTCTATTTGCACGTTTTCAGTCTCATCGATGTCTAGGAGAAATTACTGATATATTAAAGATATCTCTCTTTCATGTGGGTGGTGATTTATTCCTGAAGCTAGAAAATTATGCCGTCCACAGCACCTGAGGGAACGTGTGTGAATGACAGTCCCGCCATCAGCACAAACATCTTCATCAGTATTGAAATTCTCAGAACAGGGATTCATTACGGGTTACTGATGCTACAGGATCTACAGACAAAGGCCAGCGCACACAATCGATCTCTCACCGCCATCAATTTCACTACTTATTCTGGCCCTCGACACAAGGATTATTCTTTTGGGCTCAACCTAAAAGTGGACGGCTGACTGATGGGAAATCAATACGGAGGAGCCGGATTCTCAGAAGCGCTGTGGGAAGAGAGAACAGAAGACCCGTACGGTGAAGTCAGAGATTTGGAGAAAAACAATCGTCATTGTTGAAATGAAGATGTGATAAGAGTGATTGAGTGGGAAATGAGCGCAGAGCATCAATTCACACAGCGGTATATAAATGAAAGCATGAAAAAAGGAAAAGATTAAATCTATTTTGTGAATTGTTTGTCCTGGCAGCTGTAAGATGAAGTGTGCACTTAATGATTTTTGTCCTTATTGAAAAAGATTCGTGCGTAGGAAAAATAAATTCACTTTTCTTGTATAGCAAATTTGTTAAATGGAGAATTCCTTTGGGCTGACATACTGTTTTGAATGAGGAATATTTGAGGAATATTTCACCTAAAAATGACACTAACCGCACATGTGTCTTCTCAGCTATTTAAAGGGATACTTCATCATTTCACCATGTCATCATTTACTTAACCTCAAGTTGTTCCAAATCTGTATAAACGTCGTTTTTCTGATGAACACAGAGAAAGATATTTGGAAGAATGCTTGTAACCAAACAGTTTTCGGCCACCATTGACAACCATAGTAGGAAAAATGTCTTTGTTCTGTTGAACACAAAAGAAGATATTTTAAAGAATGTAGGAAAGCAAACAGTTCTGAGGCACTTTTGACTACCATTGTCATTTTTTCCTATTATATTAGTCAATGGTGGCCAAGAACTGTTTGGTTACAAGCATTCTTCCAAATATCTTTCTCTGTGTTCATTAAAAAAAGAAATTTATACAGATATGGAACCACTCGAGGGTGAGTAAATGATGAAATAATTTTCATTTTTGGGTGAACTGTCCCTTTAAGATAAAGTAAGAAACACCCATTTTTACAAGTGCACACACACACACACACATGCACACACACATGTCTGGTTTATTATCTCTGTGGGGACAGTCCATAGGCGTAATGTTTTTTATACTGTACAAACTGTATATTCTATCCCCTAACAAAACCCCTAAACCTAAAGATCATAGAAAACTTTTTGCATTTTTAGATTTAAAATATATATTGTTCTATACAATTTCTGAGCTTTTTAGCCCCTGGGGACCTCAATTTTGGTCCCCACGGTGACACGAGTCCCCATGTGTTGGTGTGCATTCAGGTGCAGGTCCCCACCGGGATATAAAAACATGAACACACAGTGAAGACACGTGTCACACAGTCCTTGTGTTTGTCTTCTGTCTAATTATTGATCGTTTTGTCTCAGAGGGACACCGGACGATCACTGACTCATCACAGTGGAATAAAAACCTATTAGATAAATAAATAGGCAGTATACATAAGTAATGCTGGGCTTGAGAAAGGCTGACGCAACACACATAGACATGTAACCTTGACTCCACGACATGTGTCCGGTCAGCATTTTCATCCTCGGGGCTGAGTCGGTACCTCAGATCTGCTGTTGAGACCCTCAAACATATAAGGGTCAAAGACGAAAAAGGGTTTAAGCATAAAAATTATAAGTGTAGAACTGCTTTAAATTGTTGTTAAAAAAACGTTTTCTGTTTAATTTAATTGCATTTTTGTTTTTCTGACCAAAAAATAAATACACATTTTCCCGATTTACAGAAGACACCCACTAAAATGTCATTCAATGTAACAGTCTTGTCAGGCATATTTACAACAAAAATCTAATTATGACAATTACTTAAAAAAATATATATATATATATATTTGCCACTTTCCTGGGTTTGCCCATTTGTCAATAATATTTTTTATTCATTTAAAGCACAATAAAATGTAACATGCTCCCTTGTTCTTTTATATATTTTAATATGTATAATATTAAGAATTAAGAATAAGCATGTTGTTTGAATTTGTACGTAAATATTGTGTTACACTGAATGACAATGTAACATTATTTCAACCAAATTTTGACATTTTATTCTCCAAAAACCTAGTTGAAACCATAAAATAGACATTTTACTTGCATTTAATGTGCTTTCTATGGACATAAAATCACTTTTGTAAATGTATTTTGATGGGGACATCTTAACGTCTTTGACCCACAAACAAAGACACTCACACACATACAGATATGGAAAAACCCTCCTCTAAAATAAAAGTAGAGTAGGTTGCTCACATGATCACAAGGCAGATTACATCTCAGCATCTTTACATCTCCACTTCAAACAGAGAAAAATGTTGATTACTTTTAAATATAAATAAGTGGATGACAAAATATTCATTTTTGGGTCAACTATACCTGTCAAACTCTGTATATCATATGCAGCATCTCTAAGTTTTATTTGGCTTTAGGGCGAGCGGACCGTCTGCCTCTGCTCCATTCAGTGTCTTATCTCCACCAAGGACAGATTAAGTGATTACACAAGCATACCGTCTGCCAAAGAGGACAGAAATCATCTGCCAGAGAGAGAGAGTGTGTGTGGCCACAAGTTTTGCATGATAACACCTGTGTGTAAAGTCAGACGTGATGACACCCAGGTGACAGCATGATTAATGATCACAAACACAAAAGAACCCGTCCGATAAGAGACCCCCACCCCACTGTCCACACCACCCTGCCAGAATCCATACAGATCGAACCCACGCTAAGACTGAAAGATTCCAGAGGCCAATCAATGTCTGATCTCATACACACACACACCTCATCTGATACTGCAGTTACAGCAGGAGAATGAAAAGAGCGACAGTGAGTGTGAAGACATCATCATACATAAAATGTCCACTGTACACAAAAATCACAAAAATACACTATCCATCCATCTATCTATCCATCCATCTATCTATCCATCCATCTATTCACTGTGTCTATCTAACCATCCATCTATTCACTGTGTCTATCTATCCATCCATCCATCCATCCACTGTGTCTATCTATCCATCCATCCATCCATCCATCTATTCACTGTGTCTATCTATCCATCCATCCATCCATCCATCCACTGTGTCTATCTATCCATCCATCCATCCATCTATTCACTGTGTCTATCTATCCATCCATCCATCCATCTATTCACTGTGTCTATCTATCCATCCATCCATCCATCCATCCATCCATCCACTGTGTCTATCCATCCATCCATCCATCCATCCATCCATCCATCCATCCATCCATCCATCTATTCACTGTGTCTATCCATCCATCCATCCATCCATCCATCCATCTATCCACTGTGTCTATCATCTATCTATCTATCCATCTATCCACTGTGTCTATCTATCTATCCATCTATCCACTGTGTCTATCTATCTATCCATCTATCCGTCTATCCGTCTATCCGTCTATCCGTCTGTCCGTCTATCCGTCTGTCCGTCTGTCTGTCTGTCCACTGTATCCATCCATCCATCCACTGTGTCTATCTATCCATCTATTCACTGTTTCTATCTTCCATCTATTCACTCCATCTATCCATCTATTCACTGTGTCTATCTATCCATCTATTCACTGTGTCTATCTATCCATCTATTCACTCCATCCATCCATCCATCCATCCATCCATCCATCTATTCACTGTGTCTATCCTTCCATCCATCCATCCATCCATCCACTGTGTCTATCTATCTATCTATCTATCTATCTATCTATCTATCTATCTATCTATCTATCTGTCTGTCTGTCTGTCTGTCTGTCTGTCTGTCTGTCTGTCTGTCTGTCTGTCTGTCTGTCTGTCTGTCTGTCTATCTATCCATCCATCTATTCACTGTGTCTATCCATCCATCCATCCATCCATTGTATCTCTCTCTCTCTCTCTCTCTCTCTCTCTCTCTCTCTCTCTCTCTCTCTCTCTCTCTTCGCATCTATCTGTTCACATCCCTTTATCTCTCTCACCAGTGTGGTGTGTGTAAGTGCATGTAAGGCTGTGCGGTTTGTGTGTGTCTATGTTCATATGTTTTGGCATATGGGTGTGTAGTGTGTAGGCTGAGGTTGTGTGTTGAGTGACTCTCAGTAGAGCGTGTGCGTGATTATTGAAGTTTACTCATCAGCTCTCTGTACTTCAGACTCTAAAGATTCTCTGTCTCATTAGCGAATGAGCATTCAAAGCATCAGCTGAGCCAGATGATATTTCAGCACACTCGATAACAAACATGAACTCATTCCTGTCATCACATAAATCCACTGAATAACAAATGAAACCACACTGTCTAGAATATCCTATAATAACTTTCTGGTGTTTGATCCATAAAAACTTCAAGTGTTTTTTAAGAAATTAAAGCTGCAATAAGTTTAAAACATTTTGTCTAAGTACTGTAATTTTCCTCTTGACCAGCTGAATACTCTCACTTCTCCAGCTATCACCTTCTTTCACCTTTGGAATACATTACAGTAATCATGGGTGAAAATATGCCTGTGGTTATTTTGCCAAGGGCCAGAGTTTTCAAGCAGAGATTTTTCTGATATTCTGAAACAAACAACAAAAGGTCAGGGGAAAAACATCTATTAAAACAAAATATTTGTCATTTCTAAGTCATTAGCCCAAAAGTATATTTAGTCAGAATACACAGCTACTTTTCAATGACATTCAATGGAAAAAGATCCTTTTAGCGGCCTACACTCTTAAAAATAAAGGTGCTCCACGATGCCATAAAATATTTTTTTAGTCTAAATGGTTCCATAAAGAACCTTTAACATCCGAAGAACCTTTCTGTCTCACAAAAAGTTTTTTTGAAGTGAAAAAAGGTTCTTCAGATTATAAAAAAGGTAAGAAAGAGATGGTTCCTTAAAGAACCTTTGACATCTATGGCATCACTGTGAAGAACCTTTTAAGCACCTTTATTTTTAAGAGTGTAGAGAAAGCTAGGCATACACTGTAAAAAACGTTTCACTGTCATTTTGTTTTGCAGAAGTACTGATTTATTTTAATACAGTAATTTTTGTTTACAGAAATAGACTGCCGGGTGTAAAATAACATGAAAAACATGTAATTTTACTATACAAAATGTTATTTTACATTATTTTCTGGCACCCCAGCTGCCGGAATCATAGCGTTTTTTTTACGGGACTTTTTGTGTGTTATTGTTGAATTTCTTAATATAATGTTTTCTTTTTTCAGCTTTCTCAGCTTTTCAAGTCATTTTTTTGTGATCTACTGTTTTTTTATACATAAAATCCATTCTCTACATAGTGTAAAGAACATTTTGTGAAAATATAGCAATGATATCTTATCTTTAATATTGACTGAGTAAGGCCATGTCAGAGATTGAAATTATAGTGAAATTAATGGTTGAAATCAAACTCCGATGCTCATTATCTCCGAATGAGACAGATTTTGAGCCTTTAGCTTGGTTTTCACAGACTGGGTCACAAATATTTAATGCATTATCTGTCTGATCATAGAAATTAAGCTTTAAATACCCTTTAAATATTGTTGACAGACACACATATAGAGCAACGCATTGTAAAAGTTCTCAATCATCGTGTGTGGTGCACCGGCACAAACACATGTGACCTGTGTTATCTCCGTCGCTGTCTGTCCATCTGTCACTCTTCAATGAGACTGACAGCGTGACATTAATGTGAAGGACAGATGAAGACAGCAGGAGCCCGTCTCATTTTGACACACGACAGGGATGCCATATTAACCGCCTCAGAGGAAGACATGTTACAGCTGTGCAAACTCAGTTGCACATGTGGATTATGAAAGCACTGTCCAAAAAGCTAAATATTTTACATATATGTTTATATTTTGTGCATGAAGCCTCTGCTTAAAGTCCTGTTTTTATAGCAAGTTAGTGGCACACAATAAACCTAATCGTCTTGACATGTTGTGTGTAAAAGTCAGAATTCAAATATAATTTGGGTATTATGGTGACATCTAACCTCCCGCTGAATCTCATCTCTAGGTTCTGTGGTTAGCGAGCTGTTATACTAAACATCCTTCAGATGCTCTGATTCGGGATGTGTGCCAATAACATTTCAGCTCAGTTTTGTCATCGTCAGCACTGCATCTTCACTTCTCGCACAACCCCGCTGCAATAAAGCCAAAGACGTTCTGAAGTTCAAATCATGAGATGTGTTTTAAGAGGGCTATGGAGTCAATTTACGGAGAGATTACTTTATTCTCCAAGAGTGTCTCACCATCTCCAAGTGCAGTTTAACAGGTGACCGTTAGCCAGCGTAAGACACAGCAGACTATGTTTTGATTGGTCGATGTTTGCCGCACAGCATTATTTGTGAGCGTGTTTGGAAGAGACCAAAGGAGCACACGAGACAATAAATGAGATATAGATACAAGGCGAGATGTTTTGGATTTTAATGTGTTTGCACTCTAGTCATTGATCAAGTAAACATGTTTTGTGTGTTTGGGGAACGTCTCCTTTAATTAAAGACTACACAGACTACACCAACTGAGGTACGACTGTTAATATCTGGACGACAATGCATGGCTCGAGACTCACAAAAAGATGACAACATTGATTACAGGGTTCATTTAGGGTGAAATATATTCACTGTAGCTTGAGGGAATCAGACCGGAAGCTTTAAGACAATAATACGTTTACGGTCCTTCAACTGTGGACATTTTAACCCGTAAACTTACAGCAAAATATTAAGAAAAACATGTTAAGGTGCTAAAGCAACTTATATAACTAATAATACATATATCCTAAAAACACAATTATGCCTGCATACTCCCACAACGTTACACTGTAAAAAAAACTGTAATTACAGTTTTACAATTTACAGTAATTTTACAGATTTTCCACGTAAAATTACAGAAAAAGACTGTAAATTTACAAGAAAAGGGGGAAAGTGTAATTTTACAGTTAATTTCTGGCGCCCCAGCTGTGTCCCAGCTGCCAGAAAATTCCTGTTTTTTTTAACAAAATTTCTGAAAATGTTTTTCCAGTTTACAGAAAATTTCCCGTTTTTTTTACGGATTTTTTTACAGTGTAGGGTTTTATAGTGAATGACACACACAAAAATATATTCTGTGTTAAAACTGAAAATCAATATTTGGGTAGCTGATAAATAACCGTAAATGTGTCCTATGGTGTGACATAGCAAAAATGTATAAAACTAATGTTATATATATAATGTTATGGATATATAATATTTATATTTATAATATAAAGCAGCATAAGAGTGATGTACAGTATCTTCATTGTTAGTTTTTTTGTAAACTATACACTATCTTTGATATTTCATCTCAATCATGCTCCTGACTGACAGTGTCGGATTCTTAATAAACAAATGCACAAATTAAAAAAAATAAAACTAGTGACAAAATTGCTGTGGGACTGTCGCTATTTGCATAAAAAAGTCCCTTCAATAAATATTCAATAAATTTCCTTTTTGCTTAGGATTGTTTTAAAAACAAAGTGTGGTCATTAATATTTTCTAATCAATATTTATATTTTTAGATTAAAATCTTTACATTATATTCATTTGAAAACAACCTATTAAAGGCAGTCTTAATGACACATCCATATAACAAAGACAGTAAAAGTTTTGTGTAACCCCTGTGACACAAAAGCTCCAGTACTTGAAGAAACACCCTTAAACCAAACTTTGAAATACTGATTCTATTATCTAGGTCCATTATCAATTCATCGGTGTGTGATTTAGCTTCCTATCAAACTTTACTACATTTAATAGTCTAGTAAAAAGCTGAAATAAATTCTTCGCCCCGAGTTTAGGAAAAAAAAATAGTAAAACACGACCTCACCATAAGCCACGATGGAGATAAGTTGGATAAAGGTCAACCAACAGCACAACACTGATAAAAGCAGATAATACACTCTCTGTTTTTCATTTCCTAAAAGATGTTATGACTGCAGGCTTGAGGAAGGCCGTTCTCTCTGAGCAACTCAATATTACTCCTGTTGTGAAGGAAATAAACAGATAGACAGAGATGAAGAATCACTGTTACCTTCCATGTTGGAGGTAGCACCTTACAAGTAGCGCACGTTTAGTTGCAGATGTTATATTCAACCTACTTAAATAATGATTTCTCTATTTATTTACACAATATCTTAATTTGAAACTGCTTACATCTATAATAAGTAATGCAATATTGTAACATTGACCACGTTTACATGGACAACAATAATCCGATATTAACACCATTAAGACAATACTCTGATTAAGAATGACCATGTAAACAGAGCTTTTTGATTAGCTTAATCCGTCTCAACTCATAATCGTAGTAAACACAAATCCAATTAAGACGGGTGGAGTACTCCTATTTTAGTCGCATTATCCAAGTGCGGTATAGACATGTACACACCTTAATCACGCTATTACTGGCGCGTAGGAACTTTCGCGGCAGTTTGCGACAGGTTACACACACGCACGGCAGTGGACAGCCGTTTCGTTTTACGGCAAACAACACGGCTTCAAGCAAGAAAGCACATTTTTGGTCCGAACGGGAAACAAGAAAGATGCCAACAATTCTAGAAAATAAATGAAACACCAAAAACTGTATGTGGTACCATGGTGAAGACGAACTGTTTGTTGATACGTGAAATTATGGAGGGAACGTCGAACGGCGTCGCTTAGGGACGTAATGACGTATGCCATTAATCCAACTATGTAGTGTAACATGTAAAACGGGAACATGAAAGGTATATTCTTAAAGCAACTCATGAAAAAACCTTAATCGTAATATTAGCTTACTCAGAATAAGGCAAATAATTTGATTACTGACGTCCATGTAAACGTGGTCATTGAAAAGCAATGTTCTCAGAGATTGTCAGACCAATTCTGCTATAGCTTTTGGGAAAACACAGTCAACTACAAACATCTGGGGCCGGTTGCACCAGCTGTGCGCAAGTTACAACTTAAACTAGTTTCGACTTAAATGGGCACTAAGTTACAACTTACGCACTGCTAAATATTTTTGAGTTGCACCATTCAACTTAGTTGAAACGTAACGTTACGTATAAACTAAATATTTACGCAAGCCTCCCATCAGGAGTAACTGTAGGAATAAAATTGCAGACTGAATAAACTGTAGTTTCACTCGACATTCTTCAACACTTTAAACATATATTATAACGCTGACATTTACAGTCACGTGCCTTTAAAACCGAGAACATTATGTGATGACATTACTTTATTAGCGTTTCTAACAAAAACCAGTCCTTGCGCGCCTCCGTGTGTGCACGTCAAAATATTGGCGATTGGCAGTAAAATTAAATCACCTGTACATGTCATTTATTATGATTTTGTATTTTGAATGTTGTATTATTTCTTATGTAGCATTAGTTTTTTAATTTTGTTTGACTTTTGAATGTTTAATAAAATACCTATTATGGTAGTATTATACTTAATAAAAACGTATTTTACCGTTATTATGTGAGGTAAAATAAGTCTACATCAAGAACGTTTTGAAATTCACAACACTTCAACACAACTTTTTCTCCCGAATTTACAGGCTGCTATTGGACTATTGAAGGTAAACGTCAGATTATGCGACTACGCATTACTTTACAGAGAGCATACGAACTACTAGCTACGTTCGGTCTTAAAAGCAAATGGTGCGACCGAATAACGTACGGAGTTAGTTACAAACTAGCTAGTAGTAACTAAGCCTCTAGTGTGGACTTTACATTCCCATTTAAGAAGGAACTTACGAATGGCTGGTGCAACCCCACCCTGTTCTCCATGGAGTCCAAAGACTCACAAAGTTGTTCCCCCTCTAGATCAAATAAAGAGATGGGAAGAGGCAGGAAACACTGAAGGGTGAAATTCGTGTACGGGGGCAGATTTCAGGTTCTGTTCATCAGTACACCGTTCAGCCTTCAGCCTTCGGGCTGCTTAACAAACCCCTGAGCTGCTCATTAAATACACAGCAACACAATGCACATCAATATTTCATGGCATGCATACAGGTGTTTAAGATTACTCAAACAGACTCGGAATACAGATACTTGGGTAGTATGCATGCATACAAGACCGTATTTACAAACAGCTGCACGCTGGGTTTTTAAAAGCAGCTTAGAGATGCAGTCAAGGGACGGGAAGGAAATACTGTACTGTACTACAAATGAAGATTCAAGCAAAAGCGAATGACGTCACTAGAGACTATTTATAAACCCATAACAAGTCAATCTGAGCCTTAACTAACACAATTACACAATGCCAAGAAAAAAACAGGATGAAAAATAAAGAGCTGAAGCAAGTCAATGCTCAGAGAGACAGCGTGAGTGAAGGTGTCAGCTCATAACAACACCACAAAACATCACAGAAGTGATAAAAATCCATATCCGTAAGTGTTGTGTGTGCTGTTTTTTTATAGCAAATTTGATGTCACTTCCTGCAAAATGATATCATTCTGGATTCTGGAATGATTTTTGTTAGGTTTTTGTAATAGCAGTGAAGGGATAGTTCACACAACATTCTGTCATCATTTATTGAGCCTCAAGTTGTTCAAAATCTGTGTATGTCTCTTTCTTCTGTGTAACATAGAAGAAGATATTTTGAGAAATGTCTCCGTGGTTTTGTGTCCATACAATGGCAGTCAATAAGTTTGGTTTGGTTTGGTTTGGTTTGAGTTTGTGTTTGGTTTTCAACATTCTTCAAAATATCTTCTTTTGTGTTCTGAAGAAGAAAGAAAGTCATACAGGTTTAGAATGACTATAAATGAACTTTTTCGGGGGTGAACTATCCCTTTAACTAACAGTACATAAAGTGGTTCAAACAAACTGGTATCAGTTAAATATTTCCTAGAAAACATTGATTTACATTGGAAGCGTTACTGAGAAATTTTAAAATGGGATTTGGCAAAACTGGCAACTTCCAATCAAACCAAAGTTGTAAATTATTTAATATAATTCGAATTCTTCTAGAATTCTAATTCTCCTTTAACTTGTGATAAAAAAATGTTTGAACTACTATGGTTTTATATCCACAAAAGTGTAATCTTTTATTCAGTATATAAAGACACCAGACATGAACATTTACTCCAAAGCAACACTGAAACATAGTCCAACGACATACTGGTCAACCGCATTTAGGTCTGCCTCAATGGATCTCTAAACTCGTCTATATTCACCAATTAACCGCACAAAAAATCTGTCAGCTGAGCCTGAAATCTAGCCGCTAATCTGTTAAATGAAGTGTCTTCTCTTGGCAAACGCTCCAGCATCACACCATCCTGTAAATAAGAGGAGACATTCTCGCTGATTGCTTCTGTGGACCACGACGCTCCTAACACCGTAAACAACAAGAAAGCGGTAAAGACAATGCAGCCGAACCTCATCTATTCCAGCCTCACCTCTCCTCCGCCCTCCACTCCCACTCTTTTCTCATGCAAAACCCCCCGGCCACTCCAGGGAAGAGGAGAGACGCCGACAATTATTTCCTGGCCCGGACGTGGCGGAGATGTGATTGACAAATGAAAAGATTGAAATAGCTTCTCTTTTAAAAAGGAAGAGGGCTGCCAAATCAGAGATCATCTTTAATATCTCACCCGGGAGGACGGGAGAAAGAGAGAAATGGAAACTGGCATCATTCAATTCTTTGAATAGCATCGCTAAATGTCGCACTTTAAAGAGGGACGCGTCAAGAACTCAGCGCCAGAATAACACTAAATATTCATGATTTACCGTACAGAGGGATCAGTATTCTTCGCTCATCTTTTAATGAGAAAAGAGGAAAAGAGTCCAAATTCTTTAACGGCGTGATCACATGACCTGACGGCTACATGGACAGAACCTAAAAGTCAATAAAACCAATAATTAAGAACGAATGAATATTAAAAGTTGCGAAAAATTCTTTCATACAATCTTAAGATACAGATTTGTATGTTTAGGTTTATAGTTTCATCGAACGCACGCACCTGGCCCAAAGTTAACGTTCGGTCAGTGTTTGTTTATTGCTCTATATAATACAATATTTACATTAAATTCCATTTATTTGATCATTTTAGTCTGTATTAATTGTAATAAAATAATCTACTCTACAGGGACTGCGTTGTTATTGATTGTTTGCGGAAGTCTACCGAAAGTCAAGGTCAGGCCAGATAACAATTATGTTGTTGCTTCTGAAACTGTCTATAATGGTGTGTTCATACCAAATCACGTTCCTCACTCTTTATTACTTGCGGGAAAAGTTCGTTATTTTCGCCTGAGTGACGCGAGCTGACAAATATTTTCAACTTGCACGGAAGACGAGATTGACGCGCGTTCGCGGCAATCGCGCCGCCAGTCTATTCGCGTCTTTGCATTGACTTTGTATTTAGTTTACTCTCGCAAATCGCTTAATTCGCGTTTGGTGTGAACCCCCCATTAACATACAATATCAACATCAAATATAACTGCTTATAAATACACAAATAGATATGTATACATAGATGCCCCATTTAACATTTGGTCCAGACACATTAAGGAGACTTGTAAAGGTCAACATTTCTGATGCTCTTCACAGTAAAAATAAAAAAACCAAGTTTTCTAATATGCAAAAAAATGGCAGATATAAAAAAATGAAATACTTTCACAGATACTTTCATAAAAAATGTCCTAGTTTGTGTTCTGATATGAAGTAAGGTTTTGAAACTATGATAACTTTAAGATCATGTTAGCTAATGCCATTGTCTCGTATATTTTAGCTATAATAAT
The DNA here is from genome assembly GCF_024868665.1 of Triplophysa rosa. Classification (NCBI taxonomy): domain Eukaryota; kingdom Metazoa; phylum Chordata; class Actinopteri; order Cypriniformes; family Nemacheilidae; genus Triplophysa; species Triplophysa rosa. The sequence goes on along the minus strand of NC_079903.1, from coordinate 20,095,990 downwards.
GTTCGGATCTAGACAACAGCACATAATATTTAATATTTATATATAATAAACTGTGTAGTATGAATAGGGTTGCAGACGCACAGTAAACTTGCTCGCAAACCGGTTTCGACTGTTTAAATAAAGTGGACGACTTACATAAAGAGACCCATAGAAACAGACGCTAATGATGCATCTATGTATACATATATCTATGTACATACTGTACGTATACATGTATGGGTAGTAAACAAATAAACCATAAATGTGTCCTAGTGTGACTAACTATGAAGATAACTATCTCTTAAGCTATATTATAAATATAAACATTAATAAAATAAACATATATTATTCAAGTGTTTCCTATGTTACACCATACGGTATATTTGTCAACAACTCATGTGTATTGTTTTTTATGTTGTTTTTGGTCCATTTTCAAAGGAAAAAAATCCCTTGATGGAAAAGAACAGAAATGCATGCTGGGAAACATTTACTGAGTGGCATCTTCAACGAATCACAAATTACTGCATTTTTTATGCACACACGAGCAATGACAGAAGCAAACCAACCACCACTACTCTAATAAAAAGGTACAAGTGCTCTCAAACATGATATTTGTATGCAGCAGAATGGATGGTAAAGAGAGAGCATCTCATTTTCCAGCCTGGCACGTAGCCTCATAGATTTCCTATCACAGCCCGGGTGATACTCCCCATTTGACCTGTCCGCCCTTCGTTTGCTCGGGGCGAAGTGTGATTTGAGACAAAGCCACAGGGTCAAAGGGAGGAGAAATGCATGTGGATCTTTCATGGCTCTTAAGTTCACCCAACGATGAAACTTCTGTCAACATTTACTCACCCTCATGTCGTTTCAAACCAGTATGACTTTCCATTCTCTATGGAACATGAAACTCAACATATAAATATCACAAAAGTAGTTCATATGATGTTTTTTAGGTATTAAAGCATCAATCTTGTTTTATTGTAAGTGCATTAAAAACAGCATTTAGCATATTGTTGTTTCACAGAAGCAAGGGACACTTTTTTGCAAGACATGGGGATTAATAATGGCAGAATTTTCATTTTTGCCTGAATTATTCATTTAAATGTTCTAGCTCTTCTAGCTCTCACATTATTTGAGATCAATACATGCTCTGTTTTCCAATTGTATCCCCAGACATATAGACCCGGCTTATAATGCTGGTTTGGCAGGAACGTTTATCCGAGAATTTACACCAAGAATATTCTCTCACTGTGCTTCGACATTTCGGGTATGATAAAGTGCACACATGCAAGTCTCGATGCCACAGTCACAACAAACGGTATGAGAAACAAGTCATCATCCCTCTTCAGACAGCCTGCGGAGACGACAGAAACGGCAAAAGTCTGGAGGGTGCGTGACAAGGGAAAGACGGAGGGGAGAAAATAAATAGTGCGACGGCTGAATATCAGCTTCAACAGCGAGACGAGTGACTGACTTCTGCTTCCACTCATTTGTGTGATATTACACCCGGAGATGAATTTCATCAAATGCTTGACAGGCAGGACTGCAAAGCCAAAGGAAAGCGAAGCTGTGTGATCATGAAAGATTTTGAAGACATTTCAAGCAATCATAAACAGAGATGGACACCGAATGAAAGCCTCAGTGATGCTTATGAGAAGATCATTTCTGAGCAAAAACAGTCCTAAAGGAGATATGAATGTTTTAGACGGATACATGTGGTTCCGTCATCATTTATTCACCCTCATGTCGTTCAAAATCTGGAACACGAAAGAAGTCATTTTGAGAAATGTCTTAGCGGTTTTGTGTGCATACAATGGTAGTCAATGAGGGTCAGTGTTGTTTGGTTACCAACGTTCTTCAAAATATCTTCTTTTGTGTTCTGCAGATAAAAGAAACTCAGTTTTGGAATGATATGAGGGTGAGTAAATGACTCCAATAAAACCTAAATACTGACTGTTAGGAGTACATTAGAATAAAGACGGCCAGTTAATACCACAAAACTCTCATTTTGATTTCACAGTTCCTGTAACTAACAAATACTAAGCAACAAATTGGATTTTGTCCTGGTATTGTCATTTGTATGTATGAAATCACGACAATAATCTAATATTACACATGTTCTCTCAAATCTGAATTTGTGGGGAGATGACAATGCTTTCCGAATTCAAATGTCCTCATCTGATTGAAGATAAGATGGACTTCTAGGAGAAAGCACAGGCGTTAATGTGAAAAAGGATGAGGGTTTCCCAGGATAGCTCTAGCACATCGGCTGGAAACGTTTGTTCTGTCAGCATTTTAAAAACGTAATGAAGACTTATATTGTGCTATCATTTCACCAATCGTGTGGCATTTCTCTTATTAGTTTTCTGTTCTTGCTTCTAATTTGCATGAATCGCGTTGGGTTTAACATATTGAGATGCTGGAAACTCCTTTTTTCATTTTCACAAAACTAAATCGTGGCAGCTATTGAGTTAAGTAACAAAATACCACATACAGAATATTACATTTGTGTAAGAGGCGAAAATAAATATTTTATTCAAATCAACACAGAATGGTGTGTCCAAAACCCCTGAAAAACAAAAGGGATGAATATAGTCTTGTTCACAAAAAGACCAGGAACAAATACTGAAACAATGCAAATAGGGTTCGTTTTAATATCTTTTCTTTAAACATCCCAGCTGAAAAAATTAGTACACTTCATTTAAGTACACTTTCATTATGTGTCATTATATTGCATATTCATTTGTAAGTCACTTTGGATAAAAGCGTCTGCTCAATGACTAAATGTAAATGTTTGTACTTAAAGTGCTCTATTGTTAGTATATTAAGTACAAAACTAATGTGTGACAATATAGTTTTTTTGTTCTTCTATTCAAAACAGCAGTTGAATACACTTTAAAAAGGATTACGAAAAACAAATTATTTGTATAGCAAGTGTAAAAATAGTACACTTTAAGTGCATTTAAGTGTATTATAGTGCACTTTTTCACCTAGGATGTATTATATATAGGATTATGTCTGAACTCATTGGAAGAAAATACAAATACGAAGTGATCCAGGAAATATCCTGTTGCTCATTTTAGTCACGACTACAGCTAGTAAGAAAAAAACGTTGATAAAGAAGAGATGCTTTTACAGCTCATAACGTCACATCTGCATAGGACGTTTTAAATAATCATGCCAACCTGTAAACATTCCTTATATCGCAGACGTTTATCTTGGTGAATTACAGAAGCGTTTGCCCAAAGCATTTCGGCAGTAAATGACTTCCTGGAGAACTTTCCATTTATTCTCTCTGTCCTGTAGCCACTTGTCTATAACAACCTCAGTCCAATCCCATCTGCTTCAATAATGGCCCTGTCTTCCGCAGCAGAAAAATGAACATATGGTCAAGAAATCAACGTTTTTCCAACAAACACAATTACAAGGCAATTTGTAAAGTGCTGCACGAAGTAACGTTCAATTGCTCTTGGTTAGAGGTGAGAGACGCTTCGTTCTGCGTGAGATTTGTATCCGTCTCATTGGCAAAAAGCTTTTCCGTGCTGTGTGCCAGGAGCGGACATTACCGGTGAAATTGCACATCATTTAGGTGAATGGTGTATAGAGATGATGGCTTGGCTGAAATCGGACAAACTCGGGTGATTCTTTTTACTGATTGGTTTACAAAAGGCTCCAGAAAAATAGTTTTGCTTGGGTAAAAATGGGAACTCTAAGAGGGAATTGAATGGAATACTGACAAACATAAATTAAAGGGGGTAAGAATGCTTGTGATTTTGTAATTGGAGATTTTTTGTTTGTCTTCAAGGTCATGTTACCCAATGGTTAAAAGATACAAACCATTTGCTCACCCAAAGTAATTTCTCAAGGACTGACCCCCCAATTACTAAAAGCATATCTGGATTTGAATCAGAGCCGTGTGGTGGTTAACACACATGGTTCGGACTAAAAAATGAGCTGTGGTGCTCATTTGAATGACACGGGTTTGAGTCATATTCCACTTCTCTTCAAAATAATCCTGTTAGTCTTCACTCTGACTCTGACAAAAAAACAAAAGATGTCAACTTTGCCAATGCCACCCTTAAAACGAACAATGAGCTCTTTTATTCTCACTACATGACACATTTTGTGTTGTGTTAGATAACATGATGAAACATGATGAAAATTATAATTAAACATTTGGCAATAGATGGTTGACTCCTTTGTCTTGCTAGATTAAAGTGATAGTTCACCAAAAAATGAAAATCATTTACTCACTCTCCTGTCAATTCCAACCTGTATGACTTACTTTCTTCAGCAGAACACAAAAGAAGATATTTTGATAAATGTCTGTAACCGAACAATGGCGTTACCCATTGACTTGCATTGGTTTTGTGTCCATACAATAGAAGTCAATAAGTACCAATGGTTTTTGGGTACCAACGTTCTTTAAAATGTCTTCTTTTGTGGTCTGCAGAAGAATGAAAGTTATACAGGTTTAAAATGACATGAGGGTGAGTAAATGACGAAATCATTTTTCTTTTTTGGTGAACTTTTCCTTAAAAGCTAGCATCATATGCAAACTGAACACACTTTAAGGTTTTTAAAAGTTTAGGTTTAGGTTAAAATGCATTTGAAAAGTTTACAAGCCCTAACATGACCTTCGTGCAACAAAAATCCAAAAACTTCAAATGTGTTTGTAATAAAAATCAGCCCCCGGGATGTAAAAGTTACCATCGTTAAAGAAACACCACATCTTCATAAACTGTCAAGAACATGAAGTTTGCCAGATCCTCAGCAGCAATAACAGTGTGATTTAGATCAGATCTCAGTGAGTGAGAATAAGAGAGTCAGTCATGAGCGGTGTGTGTAAGAGAAGAGAATCTATTCTCCTGCAGGCTGTGTTCCAGCAGCACCTCTTATAAAGTGCTGCGCTCGTCTCGCACAATTGGCCCCGTAATTTCAAAAAAGGTCACAGCGGCTCCGGCGTAATTCAATATTCTTATAGTGCTGTATTAACTACATATTTAATCAGCAAGGGTAGGACATTGACGGAGAGTCTTGGTGTGGCAGGGCAACGGAACATATGTGTACCAAAGTGCTGCTGTCAGCAAAGCATAAGAGATGAACGCCGGGTCCCATGATGCACGGCTACCAAATCTGCTGTGTTATACATTCCATCCGATGTTTAGCTCTGTACTATAGATCTCTGTTTTTACCCACAAATCCTCTGTGTAGCTTGTAAGTCATTGTTGAAAGAAAAACAAGAATATTTTGAGAAATGTCTATGTTGTTTTGTGTCTATACAATTAATATCAATTGGGTCTAATGTTGTTTGCTTACCAACGTTCTTCATCTATAAACGGACATACACATCTACCATAAACCAACACCAGTTGCATCAAAGTGAGTCAGAGCTTGTCAGACGGTTCGAGCGCATCCCATCATGCACAGTTGCTCACTGTTTATTGCGAGGCTGTAGCATCTGTTTGCAGCTCAGCGCTGGTTCCTCGGCAACGCATCAGGTGAAGTGAATTGAACTTCAGGCAGGATGAGACCGGCTCAGCGCCGTTCATTAACGCTGCTATATCGGGCTCTAGCTATCAATGCATCTTCGCAGCGCGCAAAAGGTACCGCCGCACGCCCGCTCGTGACTGAAATTACAGCCGCCTCCACCGGCACACCAGAAAAGAACATTAAATCCAGAGAGACGCGCACGAGCAGACCAAACTGACAAGAAAATTGTTTCTGTAGCAGCGGGCGAAAGAAGGGGGAAAGAGAAAATCTAAAAGAAGATGAGGAGGGGAGAAGGTAAACAGGTGGGGAGAGGGAATGGTAATGGAGAAGAGTTTGGAGCAATAACTGGAAAAATAAATAGTCAAATAACGAGCTGATTCGGGAATAGCGTCATCCTGGCAGATGTGAATTGGAGAATGATTTAAGATAGCATCAATGAATACAGATCGTCTATGCAAGAGCTTGTTTTAGAAAATGGGTGTGATAAATTGGGAGAATGAAACACATTTTGAAGGGAATGAGAAACATGCTGCTTAGAGGTTAGAAAACTTGTAGAAAAAGTATGAGGTAAAATCCATAGTTCTATATTAAAAGACCTAAAGCTTTAAAAGAACAGTTCATCAAAAATGTTGGGTTTGTTGTATAAAATACAGACAAAACCATCAAGTTATAAATTAACCTGTGCTGGGTTGTTGTTACCCAATGCGTTAAAACAACCCAGCACAGGTTCACTTTAGGGATGTTGCGGTGATGAAATTTCCCCACCGGTTAATCAACGTGTAAAAACACCGGGGGTGGGGGGGGTGGGTTTGCTGTGGGGTGGTCGAAGATGCGGCCGTGCGCATGGCGCATTTTACTTTCAGTTTTAAAATAGCAGCAATTCGGGAACGGCAATTGCTTGAATTAATGGTGGGTTCAATATCTTTCTTAGTAAAAACACACAAAACTATAAAAAAGTACAATGACAATACGAAACGAAAAACGTTTATGTTAAATAAATAAATAAGAAACGAATAAGAAAGGAATATGAAACGAAAAACACTTATGTTAAATAAATGGCAAAGCACCGGCTTTTTAAAATTAGAACAAAAAGAAAATTAAAACCTAAACTATGATGAATAAAATCTGATTCCTGCTGCTGATCTTTTCCGCGACACTTGTTCCGATACGCTGAATGCAGCAGCCGCGCAACTGTAGTTTTGTCATTAACTAAACTAAGTGATTTATTACTATAAAAATAAAAAATGACGGTGAGGGTCGGTGCCGCAGACAAGTGATGTAATCGGTAGGCGGGTGGACACCGTGTATCACCAACACCGACTATCGCAACAAGCACTTACAACCCAACGGTTGGTTCTGTCCATATTTTACATTTTGAAAATGGGATTGAAACAACCCATTGTGACTATTCTGGGTTTGACCAAAAGACACCAAATATCATCCTTTACAAAAGTGAAAAAACATGAATGTGAGTCAACAGAAAGCTCACAGTCAGACGACAACAGCCTCAAAATCATTTTCTGTCGATCTGGTCCAAAATACTTTTTTCAACTAATACACCTGCAATAAAGAAGCAACTGTTTTGAAGGTCCTGTGAATGGTGTCTATCACACAAGCAGACAGATTATCATCATCATGTGATCAACAGCAGCAAAGCCACATGGGAAAAACACAAGTCTATAATGTAAAATACAGAAGATACTCTAACATAAAGACTTTATGTGAAATCAAATCGTTACAATTGTGAACTTTAGTAATGACATATAGGCTTGTGTCCATCCCATGTAGCTCTGAATAAAAACATTCAAGAGAAAGCTCATGCAGTCTTACCTGGAACCAAAGATCCCTCCAACTGCTCTGATTGGACAAACTTCAGCAGGGTGAAAATGATTGGAAGGGAGGCTGACCATGTGATCTGCATGATTCCTACAGACCTGGCATCCCTCTCAGATTAATCTGAACAGAACAAAAGAAAAGATTTGGAGTTCATCATACTAGGATTCATACAACTTCTCGCTTTCTACGCTTTCTACGTGCAGCATTAATAGTGCGAAAAAAACATTTATGGTATGTTTTTTTTTTCAGTTCGGCGTCAACAGTCCAATGGTAGTGAAGACAGAAAGATTAAAATCCTGCTTTTCATGTATGGCATTTATTTGGATCAGTTACTCAGAGCTGATATGGGGTCTCATGGCCGATATGAGAGTTGTTTGTTGGTTCGAAATGAATCTTTTGGTAACTCAGACCAGCCATCTGCAAAACACAAGAGCACCCACTGAGACGACCGTGTGCCAGCTCGTCCCAGCCTGATATCGAAAATCAAACAGCACCCGCTCGAATGTTCTGGTGACATCATAGCCAATGCTTGCGCTTTCTATTGAAGTCCATCACGTTTTCTTTTTGGTCCACCTATCATACAAAGCCAACTTATAAACAGACGCAAAGGTTTTTTTAATCTATGAATGATAAATAATGAAGCACTCATGATCTGACAGCGATACTAAAAACATTCAAGTGGTCCTGTTGTTACTATGGTTACCTCTTCAAGCAAACTTAACTGTTTATTCGCCGCTTGGTAAAAATACATGGTGGCAAGCTTTGTGTTGCACAAAAATACATTTGATTTATCTTGGTGGGCACTTTCCATTTCCATCTGGGTTTTTTTTGAGCACCAACAATTTACCATGTTTTACTACAAATGAAACAAAAAAGCATGGTTATTTTAGACAAATTGCCATGGTTTTACTACAGTAACCACGGTATAGTAAAACTGAAATTATAAAATGTTATCAATCTACCAAAAAAACATGGTCACTAAACTTCTGCCATTACAAAACCATTGTTTAATTCGTGAGGGTAAAGATGTTTTATTTGTTAACATTAGTAAATATTAGCTAACATGAACCAACAATGAGCAATACACAATGTTCTGTATTTATTCATCTTTGTTAATACAAATATGATTGTTCATGTTAGTTCATTGTGCATTAACTACTGTTAACAGATACAACTTTTGACTGTAAAATGTATCAGTAAATTCTGAAATGATCATGAAATGAGATTAATAAATGCTGTAGAAGTTTTGTTCATTGTTAGTTTATCCAAGCAAATGCGAAACTAATGTTAACAAATACAACCATATTGTAAAGTGTGACCAGTATTCTACATTTTGGATGTTTACACAGTCTTTTTCCTCATCGGGATTGTTAGCAGGTCCTCACAATGTACACAAAACCTGACCACACACATACAGAGAGTCTTTTAAGTCACCTCCTAAGTCTCTTTACCCATAATGACTTGTTTGTGGCAGACAGTATAGCTTATTGACTGAAAAGCTTTCTTCTCTTCTTATCAAAGTGCGCACTGTAAACATTCCTTCGTTTGGAAGCTTCCTGAGCGCAGAACTGAAACCGCAGCCGAGAGCTCTACTATCTGATCGGAGCATGCCGGCCGTCTCATTGTCAAACTCGTACCTTATCGTCCTTTATTTCCCATACTGTCCTCTCAGCCTGATAGAATTACTGTGCCTAACAATCGCAGGATTTGCATGCCGCGGTGACAGATGCGTTCACTGCTAACTGGACATTCGAGGGCAAGCTGTGTTTATTTTTCATCTCCCGGCTCTTGTTTTCTCGTTCCCTCATTCAAAAAACGCTCAGGTCTGCTTCTTTCCGGTATTCCATAGTGGACCCGAGAGGGGACTAGATTGAATTGTGTCCAGATAATTGTGTCAGATAGGCACCCAAAAGCGTCTTTCACAAGCGATCAGATAAACACCCAATTACCAGCGGTGAGATGCCACAGTCGGCAGGGCAGAGAAGGTGTGAAGCACCAAGATGGCCTCCTCACCTGACGCTCAACACCGACGTATTCGACCGGACGAGACAGCTGAGAGTAATTATTCAATTCTTTAGATTAATGAATACACCCAGCAAAGATAATGGAAGATTTATGTGCAGGATCCCCTCTTCACAAATTACATGCACATACATGAGCCAATCAGCAGCCAGCAGACTGGAGTCCCAAAAAAATCCATTTCATTCTCCTTTCTACCGTTTATCTTTGCAGGAACACGTTTGCTTATTTATGAGAATGGATCTTGTGCACGTGTATGCAAATTAACAGTACTGGCCAAAAGTGATGCCCAACTCTTTGCATCTTTTATTCAGATTTATTTTTATAGAAGTTTTGTATGCATTTGTATGTGTTGTGGCTGCTGTAGTCAAAAACAACAGAGGATTGATAAAATATGAATAAAAAGTAATACAAATTAAATTTAAATATTCCCTGAAAAAATAATATAAATATACTTAGAAACTATTAAAATATATCATTTTACATAAAATATATTGCTTTTATGAAATATACCGTAACGAGGAAGGCGGGACGAGAGCCGTGAGGGAACGGTGCGAGGCCGGTGAAGCGAGTGATAATGAGTGTCAGTGCGTGTTGCACCGGTCTCGCATCTCTCACGGAGGAGCAACGGAAGCATAAAAGGAGGAGCGACAGGAGTGAAGGACGAGAGAGGACAAGGCCTGGACATTGTGTTAAGTTTTATTTAGGTTTGTGTGGCCGGCAGTTGACCGTGAGGTAGCTGTCGGCCCTTTACTTTCGTTTTGTTGTTGGCTTATTTTATTCAAAGTTTGATTTAATGTTCGCCGGTTCCCGCCTCCTTCCTTCCTTACTTTGAACTGTATTACATATACTGTATATACTGCAAACTAAAAAATAATAAAATGTATTTTTATATTGCATGACAAACATAGAATGTCGTGGCGCCAAACATTAGTCCAAATATCAACATATCAAGTAACTTGAGGTGCGTAAATCCACAGCGAATATATTCAAAAATAGAAAAGGGATCCACACATTCAAAACCGACCAAAATGTTTATTATACAGAGGCCAAAAATTCACCAAAGTAAAGGTTTGCACTTGTTGCACTCTGTAGAATAAAATCTTTTGGCGAGCCTTTTGGGCCAATTTTGAATGTGTTCAAATCCTTTTTTATTTTTGGATTATTACATTATATAGAAATAAATGTTACTTCTATTTTATATATAGAAATTATAGAATAATATCATAATATTGGTTTACAAACAGACATCCTTGGAAAAACAATATTGGTCAACCACTAGTCCAAAACTAGGCCCTAAACCGGTTTACTCTGTATTAAATCTGTCTGAGGCAACATGTGCTTTAAAAAATCCACAGCAAGAACTATCGGAGGACAAAACGCTTCTTTTCTGGAGTTCTCTCCACTTTTCTTTTTGTTCTTTGTTGTGTTGTTGTGGTGGGCGACGTGAACAAAGCCAACAGCCATCTCAACGCTTTATGTAGTGTTTTGAAGTCTGGCAGACGCTGACTAACCTGTCATTTCCTCTACACCCCGCTTTCATTTCCAACATGACGTGACACCATTTCAACACAAACAGGTCTCCTCAGACCTCACAAGGGGCGGCCGCCGTGTTAAAGGTGGGGGCATGAAGCAGGTAAATTATTGCGGGGAAGTGTTCTGAGGGCTTTGAAAAATCAAATGCACTTCAAATTACCTCTGACAACACCCACTGTTCCTTTCAGCTTAATCTCTCGCCTTTTATCTTCCAATTTCAGCCATCAGAGCTCCCTGTAACCTTCGTCTAGAGAGCCAGATGCTCTAAGAGCCGGGGAGGGGTACAACAAAGACACAAATGGAAGAGACGGGCCAGGCACCTGATATTGCGTCGCGGACGAATAACACAATGGCCTGCAATTGTTACCGCTAGAGAAAATCATCTTCTATTTCCTTTATGATCCAAACGGGACGCTGGAATGATGTTAGTTAAGCAGCGGGGCAACGAAACAGAGATGCACAATATTGGTTTTGTTATCATTGCTCAGCGCTGGCTTTTCCCTAGACCTCAGGCTAACTGTGAAGGTGGCTGGCGGTTCAATTAGTCTAACAAAGACCTTTTTTCTGGGAATAATGCGATGTGCAGACAGGAGAGCTCGTGAAATTAGACGCTTATGTATTCTCTCGCCGTTCGTGCTTTACATTGCACACTATGAACACTGCACACGCCTTCCCCGGGGACAACGGCCAGGACGGCGAGTAAACAAACACTCACTCATTGTTCATGATTTCTACAAATGCCACAGTGCTGCGCGCATTTCCAAATCACAGTTCTTTCATTTAAAGGTGTTCTGTTTTAAACGTGCATCACATTTCATATTGCACCCATGGCTAAGTAGTAATATGTTGTGCATGATTCAGATCTGAGAATGCCGTTCACATTAAAATCAATTCCTGAAGATATAGCATGGAGTGCAAATACGCTCTTAAAAATAAAGAAGTTTAAAAGGTTCATCACATCCCATTTTTGGTTCCACAAAGAACCATTCAAGCATAGGTTCTTCAAAGAACCTTCTCTTTCTTACTTTTTTTAAAATCTCAAGTACCTTTTTTTCGACACAAAGAACCTTTTGTGCACCTTTATTTTTAAGCGTGTATGCATATCGCTATACTAATAAGAAATACCAAAAAGGCCAATCCTTTTCCTTTTAATTTCAATTAAATGCAAGAACCGTAATATCCGCCACAATGTCTACAAACGCTCTAAGCAGAGCCATACCATGCTGTGAAACTCTCAAACAAAACGCTGACATTAAATTTCCATGCACGCATTCCAACGAGCCCTCTGAATAAATATCAAACTGTTCGAACAAACACAATTTCATGCTCAAGCATTCGGCCTTTCGATTATTGTAATCCGTTATCAGCATGTGAGGCCAGCGAGGCTCTTGGCCCGGCGGGCGGCCCGCACGCATGGTGATGAGTTTGGAGGCGGAGGGGGAAAGCGGTTGTGCGCTTCAGCTGCTGAATCATGTTTTGCAACTAGTCTTGTGGCAAATTCGCCCCTCAAAAGCTTCCCGAACTGTTAAATAGTCAATTTTAGATAACACACATCCTTGTGTGTTTTAAACAGACCGCTGGTGTGTGTTGTGTGAGTGTAGTTAAGTATTACAGAATTAACAAAAGAAGGAGAGAATGAATGAACACACAAGGCTTTGCTGCAGTTGTAAAGACAATCTCTTTAAGTGACCGCTCAGCAAGTCAACGCCATGTCGATGATGGACAGCCGGCGTGCCTCGTAAAAATGATGGACAGGGTTTAAATGTCCTGCGTTTACAGTGCATTAATATTTCTGCCACTTCATTACAATAAAAGGATTAACCCGCAGCTCTGCCTCGCATCGTCTCATGCTCTTCGTGTATATTACCTGCTGTCGGCCAGCCCAAAAGTGCACACTAATCATGATGTGCACACACACGCACAAAAGCGCAAACACACACACGCACGCACGCACACAGATGTTCTCAAACACTCAATTCCCACGCCTGGAGGACTGCGCAGAAAAAGATGACCAAAGGCAACTCACCGGCCATACAATAGAAAAAAATAACAGATCTCAATTATTTTTCCTAGACATCAATGAGATTAAATGGAGACCAAATGGAAATTTTTGCCTGTTATGTCTCCTGAGAAAATGAGACAAATCTCGCAAATGTCTCTGTTAGAGGTTACACAAGATCTCAACAAAATGAGCTCAGATTTGTCAAGTCTGAAATAAGATATCTGTATTATTGATGATCTCAATATGAAATCATCAAATTAACCCAAATCCAGATTATTCAAGTCATTTTGCTTCTCGAGTAAATGTTTCTTGATTTAACAAGTTTTAGATATTTGAACTTGACACAAGAAAATACCGCGTAAGGAATTCAATTTGTTTGGCGATGCAACTCTCAAACAAAATGCCGACATTTACTGTACCTGCATTTTACACCTCCATACTCCAAATGTAATTTTGTCTGCCAAGCAACTTTAGCTTTAACTTTTAACTTTAAGACTGCGTTGCTACTTAAATGAAACCCAACTGAGAACTCCATCAAATCTCCTAAACTATGAAAGAGCAACCACTGAGCAACAACATTTTCTGTTGTGTAAAAACAGTATTTACTTTAAGAAATCATTGAGGTAAAAAGCTTACAGGGATCTGAATGATATCAAGGGAGTCTCGGTCCTAAAAAGCCTAGCAGCCGCCTAACTGCATAACCTGATAACAATCACTGAATGCTCCATCTTAGTGTCATTTTTTGATTTAACACATCTAACGAAACCTTCCCTCCGCACTACACGAAACATTCCCTAACTTTACCCACTCCACAATCTTCAAAGACAAATGAGTCATAATCCGTTAACATCCCACTTGTGTTTACCAAAAATGAAAATAAACAGGATAAACCACCAACCTGCGTGTATATCTATACCCCCCAACATATTCAAAAATGAGCAACGCCTGGTTTAACGAGATACGCTGGCATGGTGAAAACGTTTGGGGAAAATTACGTTTCCACCTTTGCATCCGAGTCTGTTATTAGTAACAGGAATGAAGCTGCGGGCCGAGCCAAAATGAAGATTAATTTTTAGTAAATGCACCGAGGATGCAGATAGGTCCGGCCACCGGAGGGATCCATCGCAGTTATCCGTCATTGGTACGCAGGCTCATGGATAAATTAAATGCTGATTATATCCTGGGGTAGAAGAGGAAGACCACCGGCCCCCTGGCCTGCGAGCTAAATTTGATGAATGAGTTCCTTCTCCCTGCCAAGGAGGAGGAGGGGGCATGACGGAGTTAAGAGCCTACCTCCATCACAACAGACGCTACCGCAGAATTCATTTGACTAAAAGCTCCAGAAACAAGACCGAAAGACATTTGTGCTACTCTGAAAGTTTAAAGCTTGACGGCAAACCATTTATTGATGGCTTGCGATTTACGGCTGTCAGTTAAGGGTGTCAGCAGGGACCTAGAGCGATATGATGTTATCTAGAAAATACAAAAAAAAAAAAAGTGATTCGAACCTGTGATATATTGTGTACTTCTTTATAGTCCATTTGCACTGAACTTTGTGCTTTTCAATCACTTGTTGTAAGTGTGGATTGGGTCTAATTTGAACAACTGAGGGTGTGCTGACTTCAGAGGATAGTTCACCCCAAAATAAAAATGCATTTATTCACCCTCATGTTGTGTAGGACTTTCTTCAGTGGAACACAAGATAAGATATTTTGAGAAATGTCTCCGTGGTTTTGTGTTCATACAATGTAAGTAAATGGGGGCCCATGTTGTTTGATAACCAACAATATCTTCTTTTGTGTTCTGCAGAAGTAATAAAGTCATACAGGTTTTGAAATGATGATGATGATGATGATGATGGTGGTGATTTTTTCATTTCTTTCTTCAATACTGTGTCACCTTCTCACAGACCTGCTCTGTTTTGTATTCTCATCCAAAAAAAACAGGAAAATATTATGAAAAACATTGATAATATGAATACAGAATTTGTACAGGAGAGTAATACAGTATTGATACTGCCGCAATACTCTGCACTTTTCAAACCATGATTTATCACTGTTGTTAATATAATGCGCCACAGACCGATGCATTGTGCATTGTGCCAACGTCGACCTTCAAATGCAGCATTCGCTACAGCACACAGCCTTGCTTATCTTGATGTAGGACGCGATCCTTCAGATGCAAGGAGGCTTTTCGCATTATTGCTCAATTCAAAGGCGTCTACGGCACGCGGGAAGAGAGCGGCCCTCATTTGGAAGCCGCACGGGCTCTATTTGCTCCATCTGATTGGATCTGCAGGAGGAAGAACAAAGGAAGCTGGGCTTTCATTGTGCTTCTTTGTATCCCAGATGTCAGAAGTCCAGCGCACAAACAATACAGCTCCCCTCACACTGTCTACGCTAGTCATTATCCTGAGCAAGGATCGCTGGTTTGGCCCTGCTGCAATCATAACTCTAATTAAGAGCGATGCTTTGTAAGCATGGAGGTTGCGCGATGTTAATTACCAGACTACCGCGCTGCAAACACATCCCTAAATGCCACTTGTCATTGTTCTGCACTGGTACTTGTCACCGTACCGCCATGAAAACACCAGGGACGTCTCTGACACAGAGGGATGGCATGTTTTGATTTTAAACAACTGACTGACAATAAAAAAATAATTTGCACACAGTAAAGCTGACTTAGTTAAAGTGATAGTTCACCCAAGAATGAAAATTCTGTCATCTTTGACTCACCCTCTTGTCATTTCAAACCTGTATGACTTTCTTCTGCAGAACACAAAAGAAGATATTGAAAAATGTTGTTAACTGGACCCCATTCACTTGCATTGGTTTTGTGTCCATACAGTAGTGAATGGGGGCCAGTGCTGTTCGGTTACCAACTTTCTTCAAAATATCTTCTTTTGTGTTCTGCAGAAGAACGAAAGACATACAGATTTGAAATGACTAAAGGGTGAGTATTTGATGGCAGAATTTTCATTTTTGGGTGAACTATCACCCTATAAAAACAATGTGAATATATCTAGATGTTTAGATATTAGATCTAAGATCTAATACATTATCTAAATATCTAATGCAAATATACATTATTCGTTTAAACGGATAATTCACCCAAAAATGAAAATTCTGTCATCATTTAACCGAACAACGGCGGTACCCATTCACTTCTATTGTATGGACAGTGGACACAAAACCAATGCAAGTCAATGGGTACCGCCGCTGTTCCGTTACCAACATTCTTCAAAATATCTTCTTTTGTGTTCTGTAGAAGAAAGACATACAGATTTGAAATGACTAAAGGGTGAGTATTTGATGGCAGAATTTTCATTTTTGGGTGAACTATCACCCTATAAAAACAATGTGAATATATCTAGATGTTTAGATATTAGATCTAAGATCTAATACATTATCTAAATATCTAATGCAAATATACATTATTCGTTTAAACGGATAATTCACCCAAAAATGAAAATTCTGTCATCATTTAACCGAACAACGGCGGTACCCATTCACTTCTATTGTATGGACAGTGGACACAAAACCAATGCAAGTCAATGGGTACCGCCGCTGTTCCGTTACCAACATTCTTCAAAATATCTTCTTTTGTGTTCTGTAGAAGAAAGAAAGACATACAGGTTTGAAATGACTAAAGGGTGAGTAAATGATGACAGAATTTTCATTTTTGGGTGAACTATATTAGTTAGTTACTACTAAGTATTACTACTATATTAACCTAACAGGTGTATGCTTAAATGTCTGTTTTGTAGACAAAACTATAATTGTGCAATCATTTCAGTTTATTTTATAACTAAACTAAATATTTATTTATCATTTTATCATCTTTTTTAAATCGCTTTAAATCACTTGGACAGAAAAATGAAGAAAGGGAACTCCTAGACCTCAAGAAGCTGCTTGATAAAAAGACAAAAATCATAGGCATGCGGTGACTACACAAGAAATATTTGTATAAAACAAATTTATTAAATTGTTTTTTTTAGTCAAGACATAACTTGTATAGTTGTATTGCTATAGCCTATAATTCTAAAATGTGGAAAAATATGGATAATAAATATTAATATTAAAGAATTATTAATAAGAAAGTGACCCTAAACTTTTGAACCATGATTATGATCACTTATATGAATATGTCTTGTAATATATTTCAAAACATTCTTAGTGTGCTGCTTTCTTGAAACAAAACACATTTTTGCACCATTTTTAAACTGTGTGGGTTTCTTTCTTTCTCTTTCAGGAGGTTTCTATGCCTTGAGAAGACACAGTGCATACATGAAATGAACTATGAGATATTTTGCATCCATTAAAGAAAGAAAGTCATGCAGGTTTGACAACAAAAGAGTGACTAAACCCCAGAACTGTTATTTCTTTATGAGTCTTCATTATCAAGACTCATCTCGGAGTTCCAATAAACACGCAAGTACAGTCTTTGGTTGATTGCCGGAGCTGAAAGTCACTCCCTGACGCTGGAATAATTTTTTATTCCTGAGGGAAACATCACATACAGCCCGGCCCCTACAATTAAACACATCGTACATACACCATAATTACAGACGACAGTCTGATTTGCTAATCTCTTAAAATGAATTCACAGGATTATTCACGAATATACGCCGATCAGTATCAGTAAGCAGTATCACATGAGTTTAATTAAAGATAATGCATTTTAATAACATCAGATTATTGAGATTACACCTCCCATAATCCTCTGCTAATTAGAAAGCTGGCATACAGTTGACAAACACGCAATTTATTGAACTGGTTATAAACCAACAGTCCATAAAACAGCCTTGGTTACATTTCTTTTGCTTTAAAGCTCCAAAAAAGTGAATGTCATGTTCGGACACATTTAAAAATGCATTCGGCGTGCTGGCGCACATCTCCACAGTCCCAAATTAAACATTCACCATTATATCAAGTGTTTCGAGAGGGGACGCGGGTACTTGCCATTCTCGTCGTAATTTTATCTGACGAGCAATAATACAAAGGAAAACAACAGCATCATTTGCATATCTGCACTTATAAACAAAGCCAGCTATCGCACCTGAACTCTCCGCATTTCGCTCCAAGGGCGACATTAACTTTCCGCCGGCGCTCTCTGATGGTATATTATCATAAATTGGCTTATTAGTCGCAGGTTATTGAGCCAAGATAGTGTGTAACTCGCCGCATTTGCGTGGGAAATGAATCACGACGTAATGTGCTTCCGAGATTCAAAGATTAATCAGAAGAGACCACCGGCGGATGTGACCGCGTTTTTGAGAAGGCTATAAGTAAAGGAATAACGCCACCAAGGACGCGCTGAAGTCCAGAGAGGGTGTGCAGATTCCCTATAACAAACGATTTGTCTCAAACGCAGGTCTTTAATGTGCTTGTACGATTATTAAAACTGATATCGCAGCATCGTTGATGACAAGAGGCCGTGTGAAGCTGCTCCTCCAGAATTTGTCTCCCAAGAAGGTGCCAGGAATAGCTGGATCAGTATAGAAGAGGAGATCCGGGATCAGAGGTCAAGGGTTTTTGCAGTACTCATGCAGTTTTTCCCGCTTTTGGGGGTCATTTGCTGTACATAATTCATGTCTAGAGAGGGACTAGGTGGCTTGGAATAAAAAGACCGCTGGTGAAGAGTGAAAGGAATTTTTAAACGGTAACCTATACAGACTGTCTATCTATAAATTTATGATAGCATCTTAATAGAGTTTACATATAACAAGGGTTGAACAAAAGCCAAAATGGTATATCAAGTATGAGAAGTAAGTTAAAAAGTCCATACAATCTAACAAAAAGAACTGGAATTGTAATTTAAACAGGAAAATCCCCATGTTTCTCACGACCTGTTGTGACGTGACAACTTAGAAAATGAGAATTATGAGAAAGTTTGTTCCTCACACTAAACCAGTGGTTCTCAAACTGAAAGCTTCCAGACGACATCAGGTAGGCCACTGTTTTAGGATATAGACCACCACTATAGACCACTTCACAAGATGTAGCACTTACGGTTTCATTTTTTATATTTTATTATTATTTTTTAAATCTTACATATACATGTATATAGTTAAATCGTAAAAATATTCATTTAACATTTTGATTCGGTTATAAATGTTCTGTTGGTTGCATTTTGTTACAACGTTTGTTGTTAGTGTTAAACAGAAACTGAAAAAGGATGTTCTTCTGGACAAGCTTTGTTTCCATAGTGGTCTACAGAATTCATCCAATTCGAACATGAGAAAAATAAGGCCGCGAACCAACATATTTATTAATTTATTGTATAAAGCATTGTATCATATTTTTGGTTTGGTTTCATTCAAATTCTAAGATCGAGATTGTTTTGTGTCATGGATTTCCCAATAATTAAATAAATTGAACCATTACGTGACATCAGAGCTGAAATCCAGTTCACAGGTCTTCTCAAATGACCAAGAGACATCCAAGTGTCAAACAACATGTTGTGGAGGACTAACTGAATTTTGGGAGAACCTATTCCTCTAAGGTTTCATTTATATTTTTATACAATCTAACTGCTGATGTAATAACAAAAAATAATTAAAAACCAAATCCATGTTAATGTCTTTTCAAAATCCCAATTCAATTCTTAACAACGATTTCTCAAACGTGTTATTTTAATCAACACAGATCCAAATGGTTGGGGTAATAAATACGTTAAACCCATAACACGATTATTGCTAGACTTGTATGTGCACATCTCATGTTTGAGTGAGGCCTTATTGATCCGCTCATTAGAGAACCAAGTCTACATCTGAAGAAAACTTCGTTTCGACGTAATTGCGAAGGCAACCTTTGGAGGATCACACCGAATTGATGCACGAAGACCGAAACAATCAATTTTAAAAACACGATTAAAAACGCCACGCCGGATCAATGCACCTCGATTTCCTATATGCAAGACATACTGCAGCGTACAAAAGATGATCTTTGTTTCTGCTGATGGTGTTAATATCATTATAAGGATTAGGCTGTCTCACAGCATTGACAAAAAATGAAAAACAAAGCAAGACCTGTAATGTGTGTCCATTCACCACACAAGACGAAACATTACATTCAACCTTGACAAGCGAATGTGTTATACATTACTTTTACGTCTCCATTTATTTCTCTAATGATGAGAGCAAAAAACAACTACACGGACATGAAATGACCCATTGTTTTATAGATATACAATGTATAACCTATGACCTTCTTCCATTTTTCAAATCTCTCTCTCTCCCGCACCTTTTGAGTGTATTAGATGTGTCTAGAGGCGTCGTCCTGCCTAATGTTCCAGCGGGTTATTTCTCTTTTGCTTTCAATTACGAAGGCAAGCCAGCGACCCTTTCCCCAACAAGCCGCCACACACACATTTCTGTCTCCTAAAGCTTGATATAGATAGATGTCCCTCCCCATTGAGTCTAAATCTACATTCGGTCATTTCAATAAGTGCTGGGGCCCCGAGGCATTGGTCAGAAGTCAGAAGCTGGAAGCCCGGGCGGACGCAAGCCTCTATTCATCTTAGTTTGACTCTGGCGTCCTGACACGCGGGGAGACGGATGGGGGTCCGGGTTAGCCAATCTCAGTTGTGTTTGTTATAATACTACATTAAAGGGCCTAACAGAGCATGTCAGGAAATATTGAAAGCATCACAGGAGGCAGAGGGCTTTGCTAAAGTATGTTGCGGATGAAAGGAGTCTTTTGGTTTTGAAAAATGGAGAGGAGGGGTTGGCAATGATGGCTTCGAGGGAAATGTTGACCTTGCTCTTGATGACCATAGTGGGCACGGGTGTGGGCATGAACCGTAATTTTAACAAAATTTTTCTGTTATTTTTAAAAGATTTTCCAAGTAAAATGTAAAAAAAATGTAATTTTACATTTATTTTTTACAAATTTTTTAATGTGTTTTTGAAATAGAGTACAAAAACATAGAATTAGAGAAAAAAATGTAAAAGTAAAACGTGAAAAACTTGTAATTTTACATGGAGAACTATTATTTTATGGTGTATTTCTGTCAATCCAGCTGACAGAAAATTTCAGTGTTTTAGTGTGGTGGTGGGAATCGCATTCAACATTAACACCATAAAAAATATTTTCTTGGGATAAACCTTTCAAGACAGACCAAGAAAATGAAAAGAGGCATGGACCACAAAATCAGGAATTTTGGAAAAGACTTCAAAAAGGAAGTAAAAGCAACATAAAACTGGTTCATACATGTGCCACGCTATATTCCTGATTGGCATGGTATAAGACTTATGCATTTAACTTACTGTAATACTTTAAATCTGGAGAAAACTTTGTATTTGTGGAGTGGACTGTTGAAAAATAGCAGGGATATTAAAGGGGTGTGGTCACAAATGAGGGTGGGGCTTCATTCCCTTGCGACGCCTGGACCGTTTACAGAAGTGCCTCTCAAAAACACCAGGCTGTCTCGGGGGAGACCGGCCAGTAGTAAAATAATAGCATCCCTGCCAGAGACTGCTGGGATAGGTGGGGTGATGTACACCGGGGTAATTACAGACAAATGGCAGGATGGCCCCATCAACTCGCTCTAGACAGTGGAACGGCATTAAAAACAACCATTAACAAACAGAAATTGACATCTGTCCAGAACCTCAGGCCAATGAACTATATGACAGACAGCAGAACATTCATTAAAATGACAAATTTTTGAGCATGACATGTCATACGCTGTACCATTATATGAGAAAGGGTGACAGACTAAGCTCATATTAGAAGTGTCTGAGACCATCAAGCATCTTTTTGCCTGAACCAAAAAGAGACTCAATAACCCACGAATCCTCACCTTTAACCTTTAACCCAAACCTTGGTTCATTTCTGATTTCAACTGGTGAAATTAAATGACCCGAGAACATACTCGATCACTCATTCGCTATTGACATGCAGCATCAATAACCTAAGGACCTGGCGAATGCTTTGATGTAGATGTCTGCTCTACAATTCACCCTCTTGTCGTTGTGCTCGGTCTTCAAAGCAGCAAGTCTTTATCTTCAACATTCAAAAGATTCCTACGTCTTTGTCAATGACACTACGCAAACCAAAGACCTCATGTATAATAACATACAACCACATCTGAAAAAGTAAACAACAAAAAATGTATAAAGGGATGTAGATGGATGTTTTTATAGTATCTTACCAATCACATTATGCAAAAGAGAATAGACAGTCTATAGATAAGTATCGATGGCTGTTACATTCACCCGCTTCAGACAAGTCGTGAATGTCTTCCATTTGGGAACAATGTTGGAATGCAGTTTTGGAACGCAGAAAATTTAATTCTGAAATAAATGTGATGTCCATTCAGAATCAAGCATTCCATAGACATGTTCCCATGTGACCGCGGACTGTTATTTAAGCAATGCTGACCTTGAAGAGAGTGTTTGTCGAGTGCTTTGGATTTGATGGATGACTTATCAGTTCACACAGTCCACCTGTCACATCAAACTCTATTGTCTCAAATAAAATTGTGATTCACCGCCAGGGCTTTCCTTACGTGTGACTGCGTGTGCGTGTCTTGCACATGAAGAGTGGCGGATGAATGTAATATAAGTTGAAGCATCATTGGAAGTCTAATTTGAAAAACGCCAAGCTAGCAGCATAGACTTTTCAGCGCACTTGGGAGCTCAAACTCGCCTGTTGAATAAACAGTCGGCTGGCAGCTGAACTGTGAGCTGTAAATGGTATTCGAGCACAACAATAGAGTAAATAATTGAAGGACAACTGACCATCGAAGCCATGTATCCAACGTTGAAAGTCTGGGCAGGAACCAGTTGCCATGCCAACATACTGGAAAATAACAGAACTAGACACCAATGTCGTTGTAGCACAAACTGGTGCATTGATTAGCCAACGTGTCTCCTGAAACTGGCAGTGAGCTATGACTTGGAAAACACATTGTGATTATAATTCAGAGTAAGTGTTGAGTGGATTGCTATTATGACAGTTGCTTGTTATTCCAACGGATGGGAGTGATACAAACACCACTTGAAAAATAAGCGGCCAAGTTATTGAATCTATTTATTGTGCTTTTTATTCATTATACTGTAAATATTCACAAATAGTGAAATGTACTGCAGTTAGGAACATCAAGAAATACATAACCTTAATAGGTTGTTTGCGATCACGTGGTTATGATGACGTGTGAAGCGCAGCTGGAGGGCAGCAAGTGATTTTCCTCTATAGGAATTCACTATCACAAACTAAAAGTACCTATGTTTAACGACCTGAACAACGGCCAGGTAAGCCCAAATTTCTGTCAAACCTTACTTGTGATAAACACTAGCTTCCGTTAAAAGAACGAGCCCTTATTAAATGGATAAAGTAAAAAATCTCGCGTTAAGCGTTCCTTCCCCATAGAAGTCCATTATAAGGAAACATCTTAACGTACCAAAACAAAACGGAAAACCAAAATAAATACATTTATCACTGATATCAAACATAAACATGATAACAGAAAAGTTTTATGTTCTCAGTTTGAACTTCTATGAAGAACAAGCTTAACGTGAGACTATTCTTATCCCTGGAATAAGTGCTTGTCCTTTTAACAGTAGCTAGTGTTTATTACAATTAAGGTTTAATAGAAATTTGGTTTTACGTGGTTGTTGTTTCGGTACGTTAAGCCGTTTCCTTATAACGGACTTCTATTGGGGAGAAACGCTTAACGCGAGATTTATCACTTTATCCGTTAAATCAGGACTTGCATCTAGTGTTCATGACAAGGTTCTCGAGCAAATTTGGTCTCACCTGGTCGTTGTTTAGGTACGTTAAACCTTGTTAGGTGTTTTAGAAAGACATCCGGCTCAGGTTTACAAACCACTTTTATCACCGTTTCTCAGTCAATTCTCACATTTTCTCCCTCATGAATATCAACTTTTGCTACACAATAAAAACACCTTTCATGGTTTGATCGATTTGAACAGTCAAAAACGACACAAAACAGGGGTATTTTGAGTTTGTTATAGTGAATTCCTATGGAGAAAGTCACTTGCTGCCCTCCATTGGTACTTCACGCAGTGCCGTGACGTCATGTGCAAACAACCTATTCACGCGTCTTCGATCATCTGCTTTAAACAATGAGGAAAAGCAGGACATGGAACCTTTAAGACTCATTTACTAAAACAGATCTTAAAATAAGACGTCGGTGCTACAGACCAAGTCAAGCATCTTGATCATCTTTGCTCATGTTTAATGAACAGAAACCTCAAACGATATCTAAGGGACTTACATGTCTATTTTACATGGGTTAGCGGTGTCTACACCGGATGAGAGCAGTGTGATGCAGCAAAAGACAATAAAACCTTTTATAGACGGTTTCATTGGACGCATGCGCTTGCCTAAAGTTAACTTCCGGTCTGTGTTTGGTTTAATTTACATTCATCTTACTTCATATTAATATTTTATTGTATATTAATTGCATTAAATTAAGTTAAAACTACTGCGCAGTTATAGATTTTTTGCGGAGGTCTACCGGAAGTTAAGTTTGGCCCACATATCGTTTGTTTATGTTGTTTCTGCTGAAACCGTCAATAATAAGCGATGCTGTCCACACTGGGTGCCTCGTTCTTAATGGGTTCTTTTGTCTTTCACCGCGTCACACCACTCACATCCGGTGAAAACAATGTTAGCAACCACCCAGAATGCCCTAGAATATATCAAAACCAACTGCATAGCAACACCCTGGCTCTTACAGGCGGTATCATGACAGCACAGAAGAAGAAAACTTCTACTTGCAACATTTTTTTCTTTTTCAATGTCAGTACATACAGAAACTGCTGAGCAAAAAAACCCACTGAAGATTATTTTAGCAATTAGCTACCGTAAGCACATTAGAAACATTCAACATCATTATGCACAACCACCAACATAAAAATGCAGAAGCGGTTTGTTAATGCACCGTTTATTGTGCCAAAGCTCGGTTATAATAATCTCATTATAGAGATCATCATTATTATGGTAAAACTGACATTTTTATGCCTTCTGAGAGAATGAGAGATGCCACAGTGTCTGTGCCTGACTGGGGAATGAGAGAAGCACCTACAGAAGTGACCGAAGTGAAGAAAAGACCCCATCCCTCCCCACCTCTCTCTCTCTCTCTCTCTAGAGACCCAGATGAGAAGCGCTGGCTCAACTTCACATGGGCCACAGGAAAGTCCTGACTAAAAAGCACATTTAAGAACCAGTGAAGATGAAAAACATCCCAATTATCTCACCGCCCCCCTGTTGAGTCCCAAGCTGTTTTATGACATTAAAACCTGCTAAATTATAAAACACTGCACTGCTGAGGATACAAACGAAAAAAACCTGTCTTTTTTCTGGAATCATTAGTATTTGTAGGCTGTCCGCTGATGGTGTTATAATATCCCCAATACTTGGCGTGATGACTGTGTAGTCACATTTCTAACGGTGATGCTGTAGGGTGCAAAAAACACAAGCGGCTAATGACTACCAGCTTAGAGATTTCATGCGATTACAGTGAATATTTTGTTTAAGAATTATGCGAGACAAAAGAGCATTAAATTATTCTTTGTGAATTATACGCTGAAAATTTCATTACAACGTAGGAATATAACAACATGTGACATACAGAAACTACAGTTTCAGTTTGGGTCCATGGAATTACTCAGTGAATTAATGTATTTTCTCATCCTGATTCTGTCACAATCTGTACGCTGTTATTTTTACAGCGGTATGCAAAAGAGTAAATATTAAAGCAGCTCTTTTCATAAAAAGACAGCATAAAGTGACCTATATACTGTATGTCTGGAAGCTCTAATATGAAAAAAGTAGAAAAACACTCCATGAAACAAGTGTGCTACATATGAGGTTAGTGCGAGGAACAGACCAAAACATCAGATTTGGCATTGTTAGCTTAACCACAATTTAATTTTTATGGTGTCTTTTCAAGATTGTTTAAAAAATTTTTTTTGTTATTTATTCACCCGTTTATGACTGTACTGTATATGAACATACTTGGTAACAAATGTATAGTAAAATGCAATGTAAGTCGCTTTGGATAAAAGCATCTGCCAAATGCATTACATGTAAAAATGTAAGTAACTCTTTTCTTCTGTGAAACACAAAAGATATTTTAAGAAATGTCTTTTGAGGTTTTGTGCCCATCCAGTGGAAGACAAAATATCTTCTTTTGTGTTTTACATGAGAAACAAAGTCATACAGAGTTGGAAAGATGTCAAGACTCTATTATTTTCCTTTTGTTTTCACTGGGAAGAACAACAACAAGCGAGTAGTCTAAATAACGGCAAAACCTTCCTCTCATTTTTCTTTCCTTCCTTTTCCCATTTAATTGTCTATCAGGTAATTTTCAGTATCATTACAATGATCAATGACGTAATATTTGGCTTGTATTGTCTTGACAGAACATGTGGCTGAATCTTCTCCATGTCATTGGGAGGACTACGATCGGTCACGTCTTCCCACCAGATTGCACAAATACACAAGGGTCAAGTCGCCAGGTCTGTCATGTCACACACACATGGGGCTTCCTCCAGACTGCGGTACAACATGGGAAACAATTCAGCCAAACCTACCCAGAGGACATCTGATCACATCCACATGCGCAACAAATAATCTATCTATCCACAATTCCCCAAAGACGGACTGACAGAGAGAGAGAGAGAGAGAGAGAGAGAGAGAGAGAGAGAGAGAGAGAGAGAGAGAGAGAGCGAGAGAGATTTATTAATAGCCATGGGCTATTCAGGCTGGGGTTGTTAAACGATAAGTCCACCGATAAGCAGTCATTTCCAGAGAACTGGAGATATATTGTACACCACATTCAGACAGTGCTTTTGTGGGACTACAAAATTTCCATCTCCGCTTTAAAATCCGTGCGATATTTAACCTCCACGGTCCAGGCCAGACTGTATCGGGGCATCCCCATAGGCTGCAGCATTCAGTCTAAAATCCAATTTCAGTGATAAGCTTCAGGTTTGCCAGGGCTGAAGTTGTGTTCCTCTTTGGACCGTAAGCGTTTATCAAAGAAATGTGCAACAGAGACGCATCCGTAGCGGCATGGGGCATGACGGCCATGTGGGCGTGGCATGCAGGCGCTGGCAGCTGTAGAATGACGATACAATTCATGTTCACGCTCCTTCCGCCAAGAAGCATCATCTGCTTTCCCTCAACCCCTCGACTCTTCATAGCAGCCAAATATAAACCCTAACTGTTGGAGAACCACCTTATGGGCAGGTAACCAGCAAAAGCGGATTACTCTAGACCTGAGATAAGTGTACATTTGACAATTTCTATCCATCATTGTTCTTTGAAGAACATTTGACTGAATGGTTCTTTAAAGGGACAGTTCACACAAAAATTTAAATTCGAATCTGTATACATTTCTTTGTTCTGAAGAACACAGAGAAAGATATTTAAAAAGATGCTTGTAATCAAACAGTCATTGTCCACCATTGACTACCATAGTAGGAAAATGTCCTCATTGATTTCCTTTTTCTGTTAAACACAAAAGAAGATATTTTGAAGAATGTAGGACAGCAAACAGTTTTGGGGCACTTTTGACTACCATTGTCATTTCTCCTACTATGGTAGTCAATGGCGCCCAAGAACTGTTTGGTGACAAGCATTCTTCCAAATATCTCTCTCTGTGTTCATCAGAACAAAGAAACGTATAAAGATTTGGAACAACTCGAGGTTGATTTTTGGGTGAACTGTCCCATGTTTCTTCTGGCATTGCTGTATGGACACTTTGCGACATTTCTATGGTTAAGAGTGTATGCATTGGTATTAAATAGAGATCCTTCATAACAGCTTGCACTATTCTGGAATGGCTTCCACTACATGTTGGAACATGGCAGCAGGGATTTTCTGCCATTCAGACAGAAGAGCATCAGTGAGGTCAAGCACTGATGTTGGGTGATGAGGTCTGGCTCGCAGTCTGCATTCCAAATCATCCCAAATGTGCTCAGTGGGGTTCAAGTTTGGGTTTTGTGCAGGCTGGTAAAATTCTAGCACAATAGACTCGCATTACGGTGTTATCATGCTAGAACAGAAAAGGTTGGAAGCGAAATGAAATTGTTTTCATCATTTTCTCACCCTGATGTCATTCCAAACCTGTATGATTTACTTTCTTCTGCAGAACACAAAAGATACCTTGAAAAACGTTGGCGACTAAACAACAGTCCCCCATTGACTTCCATTGTGTGGACACGAATGAGACATTTCTCAAAATATCTTCTTTTGTGTTCCACAGAAGAAAAACTCCCATACAGGGTGTGTAAATGATATAATTTTTATTTTTGGGTAAACTATCTACCTTTAAAGGGCCTATCCAAAACTGTCAATTACGATGCGGGTCCACATACATTTGTGCCATTTAATTTGTCATATTATGAAATCATATTTCCAAACACCGCCAGCCAAGCAAAGTGTCTTCTGTCACGCAACCATTTTACACATACTAAAAGGAAAAGTAGAAGGACGAAAGAAGCGATGGCAATCTAGCTACATTGGCTCCGGTCCAGGACTGTCTATCTAGTAATGCTGTCTGAAAATTGGCATGCCGGTGAACAACCCACTGAGGTGAATCACATGACATTAGGGAGGTCACGCATGGGTCCAGCCACCTAAAGAGTCACGGTACAAGCAAGAAATAGAGTATTTTACAGACCACTGGTCCACCTGCCTTCTTCAGAACTCTCAAACTCAGTTTTTAATCGAAATCCAAGAGCAATATACTGGACATAAAACTAGTCACACTTTAGTGGTCTGCCACAGGACCCCCGGAGAGGAACCGGTTGGTGTTTTAAAAAGGGCCAGCAAAAAAAGAACTCATCAATCGAAAAGTGTGGTGGAACGCTGCATTTTAAATTACAGCACCTGGCTGGATAACAACACTAAATGAGATCAAACTGACAGCCGCGAATACCTCAGAGACTGCCCGTCTTTTGTGGTTCACATGCACACACGTGCAAATGTCACGAGAGGCCCAGGAATCACTTTGGTGGCATCTGTTCCTCTGTTTTTTTCTCAAAGCGTGAATTGTTTCATACTTTTGCAAAGAAAATGAAATGTTTATCTTCGCTTTCATGCACTGTGATTATAAAAGATAGATACACAATGAAAAAGCTCAGCACCTCCCCGCTATCTAATTGAGGCGTGATTACATGTACAATGAACTGTACCGGGTCATGCTTTTTGTAATTTGAAAAAAAATTCAGCTTTATTGAAAGACTGCAATGAGTTGATTTCTCTTGGGCACAGCGCAGCACGGCACAAAAGACTATATTACAATCGCTGGATTAAACAAACACGGCACGTTGAGAGCGATGATTAATTCATGGAGGTATTCTCCATTTCATACATTTATGAAGGACATTACCCGTTAAAAATACATTTACGTATTCCAAGCACACCTGGCTCTTCTTTGAAACTTTCAGCACCGGAGTCAGTGGACAGCTCCCACAGCAATGCAATGAGAAGTGCTCTCCTGTTCTGTCTGAGAGACCCCAAGGCCCATTTAAAAGCTAAAAAAAAAACATTTTAAACATCAGGTTGATATTTCATTAATGCAATAGCTAAAAAATGTGATAATGTGATAACTGTGGTCTCACTATATGAAATGCAATGAATTTTCTCATGCAAGGATTGCTCCTATATTTTCTCCTAAGAAAGCCTAGAAGCACACTACAGGGTTGCTCGGCTGCCACACTGGCTAACCCCTTTGAAGGACCTCTAGGCACCTTTAAGAAATTCTCACACATCCTATTTATGCTCAAAAAACACAAACCTTTCGAGTGCCTTACAGCTTGCAATGGCAGGAAAGGTTTACAGTCACTAGGAACAAAGAGCAAGATTCTCAGACAACTGAAAGTTCATCGAGCACAAAAATTGAATATCTGAGACTCCTTTAAAAGGTGCCTTGAGGTTCTTTATGGGAAACCCTGAATGGAGCCTTAAGATACTTTCAGCATCAGTCTGCATTCAAAACCCTCTGTCTGTGCTCCAAGAATCTCCAAACGCCTTATAATAGCACAAACAATCCCACTATACAGTACGTATAAAGTTGGTACTGTACTTTACAGCAAGAAAAATACACTGACATGCGTGGACTGTAGAACTAACATACAGCATTACCTGTACATTTGAATTTGTTGTATTGTAACACAAACAGCGATGGGTGTTATGATGGATAATCACCATAAAGTACATGCTTGCTTTGTTATGAAACAGAGAAATAAAGCTTCAATGGTGTGCATGCAGTGGCTTTCACTTAGAGGAAGATATCTGAGATAAAGTATTTCAGAGAAAGCCATCCTCGACAGAACGTCTGAGGTAAACGACTAATGGTCAATAAGCACAATGACTGTACGCTGTTTCAGCACTCCATTCTGCCCACTGCAAGTCTAAGCACAATTCTGATCTCATTGCCAGTGTGATCGTCCCCTTCACGTTCACTGCAGAATGAGCTGACTTTCAAACAGACTGCTCTCAACACAAAACCACTGCACCTCTGTGTGCAATGATACGATATCACTGTCAAAGTTAGCCATGCGTATTTTCACATTCATGATAAAATCACAGTTAATAGTTTGTTAAGCATTCATGGGTTATTCATAAAATGCATACGTGGTCTGTTCAAGTAAAATAGATCAACCAGTTTTGTTTTGACAGGCAATCTCTAACAAGCTGGGTGGTAACATAACAATTGAAACATTTTCTTCACATGGTTAAAATTAGATTATGCCAACAAAGGATTTTTTTATGGGTCACATTAGGTAGAAAGAGCTATTCAGCGTAAAAACTACAGTACCAACAGTGGACCAGATACTGTACATATGCATACAAATGGCATAAATGCCGTATAAAACTAATAGCTTTTATAAATGCTATTATACAGATTAAATCACACAGCCGATACATTAGTAATCTTAAAGTGCATGGCACAATCTTCTATAGTCTCTATTGCTTGCAATACGCTTCCAGCAGAAGTTCCCCCAAGCGCAAGGCTCTTCATCTTGATTAGAGACTTTAATTTAAAGTCGGATCCCGAAACCCAAAATCCATCTAAATGTGCCCGTTGTTTGGACAGCTTTTAGCTCAAAAGCTTAAATTCCAGTAATAAATGAAGAAAGAATGTCTTACCCACTTCTCCTGTTCACAGATGACGCTTGATAATTCCCAGAACAGAAGTGAAACTACTCTTCCATCTCTCCACAGAAACGTGCGTAACTTTCCCCGGGATTTCAGCACTTGGGGATACAGATGCGCTGGAAAACGCAGATGAGCTTTTGGGCAGTGCTCGGACAGCCGCACAAAAGAGGTGAGAGTGCGTGCACCGGAGTCTACCGGTGTGGATAGTGTCTCTTACCGCAATCTCACGCGCTGCAGATGCGGTGCTTGTGCGATAACGCATACAAATCGCTCCATGCGAGATGCACTCGGCGCCGCGGCTGCGCGCTGCTTCCCAGGGTCCTAAAGCTGAGACGCAGCAGCACTCGAATTAAATGAGTTATTATGCTTGCAGGTCGAGCACTGTATTATTTTAGAGCTGGTTAACTTTTACAGAGAGTGTCCATCTTCTGTCTTGCTGCACCTATGGTCATTTTTGTTGTTTTTTTGAGAGCTGGTCTCTCGGTTGAGTCTGTGTTTTTTCTCTGTACTTCAGCAACGGTGAAGTTTAGGTTACACCGCGTTTCCATAGTCTTATAAACAATATACAGTTTGTAATTAAATCAACACGCTATTTTTTGTAAAAAATTCCCTGTTTTATGTCATTTGCATATATCTATAATTATGAAAAGTGCTATAGAAATAAAACTATACAAACCCTAATCTATCTAGTTTTATATAACTTCAGCCTTAAAGTGTGCTGTTTTTTGATTTCCCACATAAACTTTTAAAACATTTAAGACGAAATTGTAGTACAATTATCCTTTATATAACGATACAAATACGACAGGATCATTTTATACTACCAGCAGGACGTCTGAAAGCGCATTTTATGAAACAGTACCCGGATGACCTACTGCTTGAGGAGCTGTCAGCGTCAAAGGGTTGACAAACAAAAAAAAGTGCGGGCCAATTAAGATGCTCTTTCCATGCAAGTATTTACGTACTAAGTTAGGATTAAACTGTACTTGTTAAAAACTTCATTTTAAGTAACTTCGCAAGTCAAACAGACGGAAGACAAAAAACAACCTGCACACATAGGCTACCTAAAATACCTGTTATCGACATCAATAAATTATTTCGCAATGGAATTCACTACGTTCTCTAAAGTATGGAATTGCAAATACAGCTTACATTTTGATTGGATAAGTTATGTTGGCAGCCATTAAGTAGACACCTGTTAACGCACACCGGTTGAATTTGACCGAGGCTGCGTCCGAAATCGCCTACTATGTAGTAGGTGAAAATGAGTATGAGTCATGAATAGTATGTCCGAAACCTCAGTATGCAAAAAACAGTAGGCGAGAAATACCCAGACGGTCTACTACTTCCGAAGAGATTCGTGAGTGTGGATCGAATGGACACTTATCTAGCCCATGATGCCACGGGAGCTGAGCAACAGTCAAATTTCAAAAGTAAATCAAATAAATATAGCGGAAAACTTTAAGGCAGACGTCCGTTTTTAACGTAAGTGCCAATAAATTAATTTCTCGTGACTAAATTATGTTTTTATCAACTCTCACGTGTAGGTTGTTGTTATATGTCATAGGTCAAAGAGCATACGGGTCACATCGTAAAACACACCGTAAAACATGGCGGACGCAGTATGTCAGAAATGTATTCATACTCCCACTCATACTATATAGAACGTACTGTTTTGAATGCCGATAGGTAGGTACGTATTCAAATTCAGTACGTATCGTCACAGTATGCGATTTTGGACACAGCCCGAGTCAAAATAGAAACTTAGTCATGAGACCGATGCGAACAGTAACGCGATGGTTGTCGTTTCCATCCAATTATTCAGTTTCCTTTATTTTTACATTTTATAAAGGTCTTTGTTTGTATTTAGCTAAGAAAAGGAAATCATAGATTTGGAATGGCATGAGGGTGAGTAAATGATAAGATGATTTTATTTTTGTCATGTTGCTTGGCAACGGTAAACAGCGTAGGCTAATAGGCCTATATTACTTAGTTGAAGGTGGAAGAACTTATTCATATTTTCAGCATAAGTGAGCAT
Organism: Triplophysa rosa; assembly: GCF_024868665.1. Lineage (NCBI taxonomy): Eukaryota > Metazoa > Chordata > Actinopteri > Cypriniformes > Nemacheilidae > Triplophysa > Triplophysa rosa. The sequence continues at coordinate 20,062,944 of NC_079903.1, read as the reverse complement.
TGATGTCTTTATTATAATGCTAATTATATTGTGGTTTACTCCATTTTTTTCACGTCTTTATCAATTTGCAAGTATGTGATTCTTGGAATCCAGTTTATTTCTTATAACTGAAGAACTGCAGACACAGGCGTGAATTCAGGGGGTGTTTTCAAATTTTCACAAGAATGTACATGCCAAAATCTGAAGGTTGATTCAACTAAACATTACGTGAATAGACACTGAGGTTAACAATACTGTCTGTCTGTCAATGATATATCTAAACATTATTTGAATGCACATATGTCTTTACATATTTTATGCTCGTGAACCCTGTTTTTATTTGTCTTTTATTATAACATAATGTAATAACCCCGCCCCTAAACAGATTGTAAAAACACAAAGAACTCTGATTGATCACTTTACATGTCAATCAAATGGCTCTTCTCTAAGTGGGCTGTTCTTGGCCAGACATTATGAATCTGCCAACCCATTTTTAGATGCTTGGCATTTAGATATAGTGACATGTAGGCTTGTCATTCATTGGCAGGACCAAGCGATCCACACAGAATTAAGCAGACCTTTGTGCTCCTTCCACCCACGCTATACATTTACCATTTCTGACCACTGTAGTAGTGGGGTCACGTCCAAGGGGACCGCGAGAGTCGCCCGTCATTTCCAATCCCCCTCCACTCACCTCATCTGACAATATAGAGAGACACTCCATCCCCGCGAATGTTTGGCGACCCCAACGGCAGGTCAGTCTGCTAGCATTGCTCCCTTCATCAGTGATTAAAACCTTCAGCAGAAACGCCCTGAGCTTCACGGAGTCCTTCAATTTTGAGTATCTCATATCAGGCAGCTGTAACTACATTAGTGAGTAATTACTTTCAAGGTCTCTGTGTTTTCACGTTGTCAAGCCACAATGATGGATGAGTGTGAATATCAGTTAAACTGTCTCGCATGGCAAAATTCTCCTGAAATTTGATGAACCTAATACAGTGTTCCAGGAAAACTAGAAAAATGCCAATAATTCTGATAGTCATCATGGCAGACATCATGAAAGATTACAGTCGAAATGATATGTTTTTGCAAGTATTAGAAAACGTTTTTGATGTTTTTCTCTTATGAGCAGACAAGTGTTATTTAAGTACAAAATCTGTGTGCATATTAACCAAAGTTTTTTTATTATAATTTCATTAATATTTTGAATTACCTTTTATTTCATATTTGTAGTTCTCATGTTAATTATGGACTTTTATGATTTTAATAATAATAGTAACAATAATAACGACAACAACAATAATAATATTAATAATAACAATAACAATATATTATTATTATTTTTTTTGAGCTGTAAGTTTATTTGCATTTCAGTTTTAGTTTAGTTTAGTTTAGTTAGTTTTTTATTTATTTCCAGGGCCTTAACTTATTAGGGCCTTAACTTATTAGGGACAATTTCAGGGCCTTAACTTATTATTATAATTTTTTTGCAGCAAAAATTTCAAGTTTTGTTTAGTTCAAGTTTTTCAGATATTAAGGCCTATATTTTATTTCATTTCAATTAACAGAAATGTCTTATTAGTTTTAGTTAACAATAATAACCCTGATATTAAAAATCAAACAACTCGCAGACCAGCGGGCAGGTGTAGACTACTAAAAAGTCAACAGTGGTCCGGAGGGTCCTAAAATGATTTTCACACACTGTACATTTGTGGACACAGTGTTTTTTCTATCTACGTGCTACATGTTGTGCATTTCAAAAAACCGAAGGCAAACATTCTGGCTTCATACTGTTGGTTAGACAGCTGGGTAGTGGGAGAGGGTGATACGGCCAAGTTATCACTGCAGATGACTCAACGGGCTTCCATCCGAGAACATAAGTGGAGATGATTTCCAAGGTCTTGATCCACTACAACATGCACACAATCTATCGATGTGTTCAATGTGTTTTGTTTTTTAAGGTCCAAAAAAGTAACCTTAAAGAGTCAATAAGCATGTCAATTTGGCTGTCTATAAATTCTGATTTCTGCAACAATCTCTTGAGTTTTCTGGAACCATAAGGCGACACATGCAGGAGGTTGAGGCTTGGATTTAAACAGATGGGCCCAGTTGAGTTGACTTCAATCAAAATCAAGATCTCCTCCATCTGGGCTCTCAAGACATTTTGAAGATAAAGTGAAATACGATTATTTCAAGCTTTTCTTTCATACCTCACCTCTGCCAGCTGTAGATGGAGACTGTGGTATTAAATCAAAATATTGAATTTAAGGCAAGAAAATCCTAAGACAAACATGGAAGTGCTTGACTCAGTCTTTGGATGTCGAGAGGTTCTGTTTTCCTATTCAAGTTCAGAATCCTCTTGAATTGTATTTGCATTTTGAACTTGAACTGCTCGGTCTTTTCTTTTAGATTCCTGCTTATGTGCATTTGCTGAACACTGACACTGTCTCGTTAAAACTCACATCATGAGTTCACACCACCTAATGGATCACTGAAAAGCACCTTACACGCTGCCACCATAATAGCCTCCTTCTCTCTTTTGCTGGAGTTTTGATCCATCTGGCAATTCAGTAAATCCCACTTGTAGAGCGACTGTGGTTAAACGAAAATAAGAACGAAGCAGGTGAGAGACTGTCACACCTTAACAATTTCACTGGCTTCTCTTGTCTTCTTTTGGTGTTCTATGGCATTTTTAACTTCTCATTTATAGCTCAGGAAATAGAAGGGTTCTCTAAATTGAAAAAATATTTTTTTTATAGATGGATGGATGGACGGACGGACGGACGGATGGACGGATGGAGACGGACAGACGGACAGACGGACAGAGAGACAGAGAGACAGATAGACAGATAGTTTTGCACACTGAACAGTCATCTGTGTTGTGTATACGCGTCCTGAATGTTAACCAAGCCGGTGGCTGATTTTAATTTACTCTTAATAAACTTTTCAATCACTACACTGACATAAAAGCTTTAGTGTAGAGGCCAGCTTCCACCCGACCCGGCACACCCCGAACCCAATAAGACCTATATTAACACATACAGCCTCTCCAAAATCACCAGTGCACGGTTCTGCTTTGATTCTCTAACATCATTAGACGGGAGACGGACTAACTCGTGTCGGCAGTTCCGAGCGAGTCAATCCTGGCTCTTCAAAGAACTGCATTAGCTTTGAGCTCCTCCACAGCACAATGAAAGCAATCGAGAAATGGCGGGCGCGTAAAAGAAAACAGGCTCACCTGGGACCGAGCTCGCGGGAGGCCGCCGTCCCCATTTCCCCGGCTAATGGCTTTTGGTATTGGAAGTTAATTCTGTGGTGGAATTAAATTATAAAGCATGTCAAAACAAATTAACGTCCAGCGGCGAGCAGGTGCTTTGTTGACAAGCTGAGGGAATTTGTAATCTAGTGTAGGAGCCTAAAATGTTTAGTATTGTGGTCCTCTGGATGATGCTAATACTCGGGGTTCGTCCTCTGGCTGTACCTATGTGTGTGTGTGTGTTGTTTGACCTGAAGTAAAAACAAACACTATTTTCTTCTTACGTGGTTGTTTTTGCTTGTCTTCTCCAGCTTGTGTCTATAGCAGTCCAAGATGACTACTAGATGTTTACTAGTACCGTAGTACACCCTGGCTGCTCGTATTTTTCCATTGTGCCGCACATAACAGCTTGCAGCCTATTGATTAAGCCTGTGGGAAAGTAAGAAGAGATTAAGGCTTAAGGTTTTCCATTCAATGAGCCAGACCTTCCATTGGCTCCTGTCTAGTAAAGATTTCTTATTCTCAGTGAGAGATGAGCTTGTGCTTACTACTCTTAGAGAAACCGATTCAGCTATTTAAGGCAGGGGTCTTCAACGTTTTTCAGGACAAGGACCCCTTAGATGAGAACTAAATGTGTAAACAGAGCTATTTAAATAGAAACAACCCTTATTGTCAAAGTTTTTTCTGCAGAGCATCATATCAGACTAAGGAGAGCATCCATGTTATTTTTGGGGCAATTTGTTTGACGTGCACCATCAGTACACGGTGCACGTTTCATTGATTTTAAAAACGCTCGATAGTTTTTCAGAGTTTACAATGCAGAAGCGGTGTGGTGTCATTTACCTGTCAAATTAGCGCTTTAATGCTTTAAAACAAATTTCAAAGTTCAGAAACATTTGAGAATGCACTTGCAGCTCCTTTCATGCGTACTCTGAATTTATCAGAAGGGAGACAGAGAATGCACTGATCTGGTCCTTATAATAATCTATAATTTGCGCTGTTGGGTATGATTGCATGAAAAATGTCAGTTTGATGTAGTCTGACTTTAACCCATGTCCAAGAAAAGTTCGCAAAGTAACCTGCAATTTTATATTTTAAACAGAGATGGCAATGCAAAAATGAAAGATTGCAGCTTTAAGGCGAACTCAAGCTGATCTGTTTGTTGGAGTTTGTTGGATCATTGTGAAACCCTTCTTGGGGCCTGTTGGATCAACGTGAATGAGAATATACAGTAGAATGTTGGTATTTGTTGGAGTTTGTTGTCACTTCTGGGATCAGTGTGAATTAGACTTTAAGAAAATTAGTTTCATGTTTCACAATAAAATAAATGCATACATGAGGATAAATAAATAGATGAAAACAGATGCTGATTTGTTCAAAGCAAAACTGTTATATGATAAGAAAGAAAGAAGAACATTTGGGGAGGTTGCGGGCAACACAGTGCAAGACAGTTTTAAAGGCAGTACAGCGGAAAGATCTAGACTCTGTCTTTGAGGAGCTGGAGGGCTAAAGATGTTAGCGCTCGCTCATTACTCACCAATAATCTAGTGTGGTTCCCTGATGAAGGTCACAGTGAGTTCTCTCCTCTGCATCATATCCTCCGCTGCTTTCTCTGCATACTAAACACAGCTTCACCTAAAGAGATGCCATAGAGAGGGGGCTGGGGTTATGAGGTCACTATTTGCTCTTTAATTATACAGGCAGAAAAGGCTGATGTTGGAAGGTAAATATAGTAAAGCTTGGCTGAGAGAGAAAGTAACTGATGGAATCTCTTCTTTGTGGCTCATTACAGTCGAATGAATTGAAGTGGCCTAATGAATGTGTTTCGGGGAGAAAATTATAAGAGGATGTTTGGAATGAACCATGCAAAGTGAGTCAGGACTTTTTCGGCCTAGTGTTTTTGTCCTAGTTTTGTTTTCTTTAAAGGGATAGTTCACACAAAAAATTAAATTCTGTTGTCATTTATCTAATGCCATACTGATAATGAAATGTCTCAGTGGTTTTGTGTCCATGCAGTGGAAGTCAATGGAGTCCAATGTTGTTTTCTTACCAGCATTCTTCAAAATATCTTCTTTTGTGTTCTGCAGAGGAAAGTCACACATTTAAAATAAAGTCACCAAATTCAAGAATTCAAGATCAAGCTTCAAGATCTCCATTTTTTATCTGTACTTTTGTACAGTGGATTTCTTGTTTTGTTTATTCCTCACAATTAACACAACTGAGTGTAATGGAATAACTAACAAAATTTCAAAGACAATGAAATAATATAAATTAAATGATAAATAAAGTGATCAGTGATATATATCTTTTATTTCCATCACACACAGGTTTGCCACAATGTTCTGGCGAGTACAGAATTTGTATTTTTGGGTGAACTGTCCCTTTAAGCCCGACTGACTGAAACTATTTCTGCCTTTCTTATCACGAAACATCTGTTGTTTGTCTGTAAATGGTGTCTAGAGGGAAAGCCTATTAATGTTTGATACTTTTTCACATCTCTGTTTATTATTTGTTTGTATCAACTCCATATGCTGTGTCCCACAGCATATAAGAGTTATAACACATTAGCAGTTAACATTATTGATTGCGTGTTAAGTCAGCGTAATAATGCGTGTTTGTATTTTCACAGCGGTTGCCACATCTGTACTCATGGCAACAGATGGACCACACGGCAGGAGAGGATGCGAGGCTGTCAGTGAAGTAATGACAGGTGAAAGAGCGGTTCTGCCCTTTGATTAAGATCACATCAAGGGTGCGGATGTGAAATGGCTATTGATTGGTTCCTTCTCTATCTTCCTCTGCCGTGATGAACAGAGCACAATCACGGAGGGTGTAGTGGGTTTATAGTGGCATTGGCACGGTGCTTTTCTTATCTTCTGTGATGAATAGTCCAAGCTCTCCTCACTGCTCTGTGGCATCAGGATGCCTGAGTATTGGTGCTAATTTATGAGGCCTATTATTAACACTCTGTGGGGACAAATATCTAACACAAAAACAGCGGGCGTCAAAGAATTAACACGTAGGAAGTGGGGAAATTAACAAGCAGGGTTGTTAATGTAGATGCATCTTATATGTTTCAGGAGAAAAACACGAAGTCAATAAATAGCCTAATCCCACCTGTAACATTACATCATGTGACAGGAAGACAAATTGTTTGTGTAGGAAGAGCTATTGAACCATCTTAGACGATAAATTAAAAATCATTTTTACAGTAACAGATCAAAACAGCTAATGACGATGAAGGTAAGGTTGAAACATTTGCAGTATAGACCACTTCGCAAGATGTAAACACTGGCCCAGAAGCACTTCCTGTTTCAGCTTCATTTATTTAATTTGATTATTTTATGGTTAAAAAGCAAACGAACATTACTGCACATGCGCACTTTTGTGGCCCAAACCTAACTTCCGGTGCACATCCGCAAGCAATAGAGTTCCTGTAGATTATTTCTAAAAACAAGCAAAAGAAATAAGTAAATAAAATTAGCTAGCAAGTGAAAGTATGTTAAGGCAGTATTATTTTGGGTTACCAGCAGAAGCGTTAATCGACTAAAGTTAAAGTGGCAATCCGTAAATTTTTTTGATTAAAAATGAACTAAAACCAATTATTGAGCAAGTACATGAAAGAACGGCGTTTAAAACTGTGTCATTACCCTCGCTGGATTCACCACGGAAAGCTTGTAATAATGGTTTGTAATTTTCCTTGTCGGGTAGTGTTTCTCAGGAAATCCTTATTTGGTGTCTTTCGTCTATGCGTCATTTCGTCACATTCGTGAACAGAACGAAGAGGATCCGGCTGATGGCCCGCGTGTGGATGCTGCGGGTGACAGGTAGCATTGTACACAGAAAATGTTTCTTGGAAACTTTTGGTATTATTTATGGCGACGTTTAGTACTTTTACTTTTAAACGCCAAGCAGCGCTGACATCTGGGGATTTATCAGTTGTGAAAACCAAGAAAGTACGAACTGATGAGCGTTTACAAAGAAAAAGGGAATGTGAAGGGACTCAGGTAAGACATTTCAATATTTCAACAAAAACCGTAGCACACTTGTTGTGTTAATACAGACGGGTACAGTTTCATCGGTTGTTCTTTCGCTCTTTGATATGTTCATTATGATAAATGTAACTTAAGCCCTATTCGCACGGTATTAGTATTATCTGGGGACCTCGTGTGATTTAGAAATTTCCTCCCCACATCTTTATTTCATGTGGCGCACTCACACGGGATAAGTGAATTTTTATTTTCCAGGAAATGATGACAAGGCTTTGCGTACAGTTTATGTATATATAGTTGAGTTGTGTATAATGATATATGACCATACCTGTCAGCATTTGAGACCCGCGATCGCGGATCTTCTTTCCGGTTTGCGTTACGGGAGACTCCCGACCAAAACGGCAGTGTTGGCAGGTATAGATATGACCCAGCACCTGAAATAATATCAAAACACTTCAACACAGCCTCCATTTGCGCTATTTGTGTCTGTTTATGTTCTTATTTGTTTCGTGTTGTATCATGTGCCATGTTATCTGTTATGTTTATTATGCGCTACTGATGTACAGTGAAGAAAGTAGTTTAGGTAAGTTGGAATCGTAAATATACTGTATGTATAAAATATATGACAATAAATGTCATGCACCAGAATTGCAAACAACTTTTGTGTTCTGCAGACGAAAGAACGTAATAAAGGTTTGAATTGACAAGAGGGTGAGTAAATAATGACAATTTTCATTTGTGGGTGCATTAAATATATGACAATGTCTTGTTACCAAACACGTTTGTGGCTAAAACAAAGGGTGATTACTTTGCTCCAAGGTCTCTCGGTTGGGCGCCATACATAAAAACATGACAATAATTCAGTTCACACATTCATTCGGTGGCCAATGTGCGCTACTCTGGGAATACTGGAGCAATGCAGACACTAGTGCAGGGCAGCTAGATATCAATTAGTGTGATGTATGAGCCCAGCACCCACTAATTGGGACATGGCAATGTATTTAATAACACACATTAAAAGCGTAATTAGGTCTAAATTGAGCTGCATCCTATTGTCTCCCAATCAACTGCATGAATGATGCCAGAAAAACAGACTGATTAATACTATCCACAGGAGATGCCATTTATCTCTCAAATTTAGAGCCTTCCACACTTTCTACTTAGTGGGATTTTCATTTACTATAAAAATTGATTTCCCCACTGAGGACTGCTGAGGATTGCTCGCTGCGAAAATAATTCTCTTAATCAGTATTTTTGTCTTGTTTTGCAGTAAAAATGTTGAACACGTCCTTAGATAACAAGACTTGATTTAGATTTTTATATTGTTTAATTTATTTAGAAAAATTAAACAATATAACAAAATATATATTCTCTGACAACATCTTGCATGTCTTATAGTTTTGCTTATCAAGTACATTATTTCTTTATGGATATTTACTGGAAAACTGATTTCACAGGAAAACGTAGGTGGCTATTTTGTATAAATGTTAATCGCACAAAAAGTTACAGTTATTGCAAAAAAGCACAAATGTCTACATCTAAACACAACCATCACTGGGGTCAAAGCATATCGTATGAAAAAGCACAAATGAGATTGTATCAAAGCGGCCCTAACACAAGCGGGTTCTGCCAATCTCATATTAATATTGAGTACCTATAGAGTAGTATTGCATACTTAGTATCTTCGAAGAGTATTTAGTTTGATCACATTTATAAAAGATGGATACAGCTGTACGATTATTTCCGAAAGCATACGGTGCATGCGGGGGGGAGGGGTAGGCTGAACTAAAGCACGTGCACACCCATTGCCAACAAAACACAGACATCAGTTTCACTCACCGCATGCACCCAACTCGTTTTTTGACAAGTTGACCATGTTAAGCATGAGAAGACAGCACGTTTAACATTGTAAAGAAGTCAGAATGCATGAAACACCGTTGCACCACCCCTTTAATATGTTAGCCACCTTATAAAATACGAAAATTATATAAAATTACGAAATGATATGAGATTAAGTTGGAAAACTACATAAAAATAGTTTCTGGGATACAGTATACCTGTATATGTCTATCTTCTGTGGAACACAAAAGAAGATATTTTGAGAAATGCGTCAGTGGTTTTGTGTCCATACAATGGAAGTCAATGGGAGCTGTTGATTGGTTACCAACATTCTTTATAGTATTTTCTTTTGTTTTGCAGAAGAAAGAAAGTTATACAGGTTTGGAATGACTTGAGGGTGAGTAAATGAATTTTAATTTTTGCTGAACTATCCCTTTAACGGTGTTATGCGATTGGTTTAGAGGTGATGTTTAGGTCATGCTCAACAACAAAGACATATTTGTTGGATACTCAAGTAGCGTTCTCCATCCTGAGATTACATATCTATGTCTCAAACAATAATTAAAATACGTCAGACATGTCAATGCGTGAAACATGAAGTATTTACTTTGAGTTCTAACAGCAGTGCAGGTTTCGAGACCTTTTCACTCGTACCAGCCGGAAAAACCTACACAGGCATTTTATGGATTGGGGAGATATTTGTCAGGCCTGCAGCAAAATGCCCTGTCAGTTTAAAGGATTATGGTTTTTATGGGGGTTCTGTTGAGAAGGAGCATCCAGCCCTGTAAACACGCTCTGTGGTCCTGCAGTACAACCTGGAAAGGCCATCCAATCAGCAGCCAGTTAAAAGCTCCTCTCTCACTGTGATTGAACACATCCGCTGATACAAGAGAAACACCGCAGCTGACTGCAGGCCAAGCCAATCTGTTTATTCATAAGCTGCATGTTTGTCATGAGAGAAACGCTTATTCACTATGTAAATAGCTCTGGAAAATAGACAATTTCCGCCCACAGCCCTGCTGACAATTGTTCATTTGTTTCCATGACGATTTAATATGATTGTAAATGATTACCGAGAATCAATATTCAATCCACTCCCGTTTAATTCCCTTTATGTTCCGTCTGTCTGTCCTTTCTTATTTCTGCATCTCCTTTATTGTCTGTCTATCTATTTAACAATCTTTCTTAATGTCCTTCTGTTTTTTTTCCATTCGCTTTATGCGTAATCTTGAGCTTTTCTTGCTATTAAATTCTTGTGTTGCATGAACAAAGGATTTTAAGTTAAGATAAAATTTGAATATTTTTAAATAGAAGCTACTTGTACAATATGGTTGAGACAACGAATCACTTTTTAGAGTGTACATGGGCCTAGAGTTTCAGCAGCAGAGCCACATGTAAATCCTCAGTACATGGTAATAAAGTAGATTCTGATGTATTGACGTTGCATTTCTGTGTTTGTCTCAGGCATCTTTCATTCTCTTTCCTTCTGTCAGTTCCTGACAAACACACAAATGCATAAACGCAGGCGCACAGTTAAAACTTTAATGAGGAAAACGATTATTAAGGAGTATAAAGAAAACAAATATTGCAGTTCTGTTTGAGGGAGTATTGTGAAGGGAATGCCTGCATGTCATTTATAAACTGTCCCTCGTGTCACGGATTAAACTAGACTAGATGAGTTCTGTCGACAGCTCTCCGGGATTCAGAATCTTCTGGAAAAAGTCCTTCCGTATGTGATCAACAGGACTACGGAGGAGAAAAACCACAGGTTGCTCATCTCAGAACAATTCACCTGTCTCCGTGTAGCGTGCATGCGTCTATAACAGATGATGATGATGGTACCTGTGATGTGAATCAGAACCTTCATCCAAACTCCAGCCTGAGTGTCCATGTAACACCTTAAATGGTCGATTCAACACTAACAAGTGCACAATCTTTGCAATAGCCATCATATGCACCTGAAGCGCAACAATTCGTGCTTTCTAGTGTTCATTAATATTAAAGGGATAGTTCACCCCAAAATTAAAAATGTGTCATTTACTGTTCCAAACCTGCATAAATTTCTTTGTTCTGCTTAACACAAAGAAATTTGGAAGAATGTCAGTAACCAAACAGATCTCATCCCTCATTTACATAGTATTTATTTTCCCTGCCTTGGCAGTAAATGGGGGGTGAGATCCGTTTGGTTACTGATATTCTTACAAATGTCTTTCTTCGTGTTCAGCACATACAGGTTTGGAACAACCTGAGGGTTTTCATTTTGGGGTGAACTATCCCTTTAATCAACACAAATCTTACTACAACACAACTTTATCCTGTGGTGTTGTTCTACGAAAGAATGTGAATGTACCTGATGGGGTGATGCAGATGGTGTCAGGAGACCCTGTGTGATACAATCCTGCGCAGAAGACAAAACCTGCACTGTTCTCACATCAGTCTGTAGCTGCAGATCCACCGACGCTGAGAAATCCATAGCCGTCATGTAACTGATGTCAGACAATTTACATAAATATACACAGACTGCAGGTGTGTACTGAACACTGCGAATGATTCAGAGGATCTAAATCACAAGCACCCTTATTTACCAAACAAATGAAATAAAGTATACAGTATATTCTGTATTATCATGCTGTTTAATATTTAGTGGAGTAAATTTTACTAGTGTAGAGCATTGCTTTGGTAGTGTAAAAGGAACATACACAAACCTTCAGACTAGCTCAAAAACCCACATACTGATATAAAACTAAAGCTCTGAATGCACTGTGACGCCATTTGGATAAAAGCATACGCTAAAAGTACACTGCGGATTTATTTTCATTTCGCCGTGAAATCTCAAGTTTTTGAGCTAGTCTGAAGGTTTGTGTATGTTTGATTTGATACCCTAAAAAATTACAAGAAACCGATGAATTGTGCTTTTTATTTAACAAATAGCAAATGATTGTGAAAATCATAAACTGTAATTTACAGATAAACTGTAAAATACTGTATAATTTTATATTTACTATGGTATACACTATAATAAACTAGTAAAAAATTGTATACTGTAGTATTTTAAACTATACCATATTAAATATAAGAAAATACTTTAAAACTGTAATGCCCACATGAAAAATATTGTAGTATTGTAGACTGAAGTGTACTACAATATTTTTCATGTGGGCATTACAGTTTTAAAGTATTTTCTTATATTTAATATGTAGATCATTTAATAAAAAAATAATATAACTGAATTATAATTTTTTGTTTATTGGCATAAGATTAACTTCTCTTGAGTGGTTAATGATCTAACAGGTTTTGGCCCACACTGTAAAAAAAATAAAATAAAAATCCTTTTTTCAAGTTTTTGCGCACGGTTTTTAAAGTTTACTTTTAAAAAGTTTACTTTAAAAAAACTGTGCAACTTGCACAAATGAACACAAAAAAATAAGTAAACCCTGTAGTTGTTTTTTACAGTGCAGATCTGACACCATGTTTCTGTCTATTAAGCGATGCTTATTTTCAGTTGCCAATTTTATCAACATCTGATCATTAAGATGATGGAATTTGCAACATAGGAATATGTTTATAACTTGTTTTTCTATATCAAAGTAGACAGAACGTTAATGCCCTGGCAGTGGCAGATAGTTTTGGTTTTATACTGCATTTAAGTTGATAACAGATTTACAAGAAATATTTTAAGTTAAAATCGGTAATGCTACTATGTAAAGGAAATACTGTTGTAAAGAGTAAAAAAATAAATAATAAAACATTATGAACTCTTTCACAAAGTTCTAAATACTTCAACAACAGTTTATCAAATCAAATTTACTTTAAACACACAATCATCTCTGAAACAAACTCACCTCCTGTGGAAGCACAGAAAATAGCCACACCCATTTTAATTCCATTATATACTCTCCAGCAGAGTTCTGCTTCAACCCCAATTAATCACACCTGATTCATTTAATTAGGCTCTTACCAAGAGCCAACATACTAGAATCCTCCAAGCAGGTGTGAGGCATGTTATACCATACATCTGCAGGGCAGGTGTTTGAACACAAGCCCAAAAACGTTCAGGCAGTGGGTTTGAATCTGGTGTGGCACATGCAGACTGCAAAAGGTCTTGTGCTGGAGACAGTGATGAAGTTCCTTCTGTTGCATATCGCTGCTGTCCTTTTGAAACCTCACATCTCCATATTTCGGGATTTTAATTTTTAACCATAAATCATTATTATCATCTGAGAATGATCTAATTTGACATGTAAAACATAAATTTATATAAATGTGGTGCATTTCTATGTAAACTCTTAATCTTAAATTCATCCTAACTTTTTTAGTTAAAGCCACAATATGGAATAATTTTGTTATGAAATATCCAAAAATCACTTGCACAGTGTGATATATTTCATGCAGTTGTGTACTTACATTATCCCAAATGTTCCCAAGAATGTGCAAATCCAGAGAAATTCCTATTTAAAATAATGGCCCGTCCCTTGTCTCCCTTGCATTTGTTGCATATCAGTGACTTAATATCCGCTGCTCCGCACTACCCTCAGTTTCCGGTTGTAGAAACTATGGCAACACGCAGATGCGGAAGTGGTTATACAGCATCTGGGACGCAGCATCTGTTGTTCTGTTATTATGGATCACGATTACTCTTTGGCGAGTAAAGGAAACCCAAAAAAGTGTAAACGTAGGCCAAATGAGGCAAGCAGGCTTATGGACAAATGAAGAAATAAAACAAGGATTAATATCGGCGTGGCATTTCAAAATGTAGAGAGCTTTGCGACCAACTTGGACTCAACAGAGACTCCGCCCTCGCATGTGTTTTAATAGACAGGTAAGCAATTTTTTTTATTGTACACGAAATTCTCATGCACAGATTCTTTGAATAGTTACCTATAACCTATAAAATGGTGGATGGTGAAAACGACATGTCCCATAATTCCACTCTCCTACATAACGTCATTTAGCTTCGCCTTTTGTTGTTGTTTGTTTCGAAAGTGCGCCATCTAGCGGTCCAAATATTCCATAATGTAGCTTTAATTTGTTATTCATGTACATTCTTCTGTCTACTATTTTTGCTCTTCTGGCTCTGCGTTGCCATCGGTGCACCTTCAGTGCTTGGCCCCGCAGTACTGCTTGTAGTTATCGTTCTTTCTTTCTTTCTTTCTTTCTTTCTTTCTTTCTTTCTTTCTTTCTTTCTTTCTTTCTTTCTTTCTTTCTTTCATTTTTGCTTGTCTGTCTGTCTGTCTTTCTGTACTAACTTCTTTCTTTTTCTCATTCTGTCTGTCTTTCAAACACACGCTCTTTATTGATCACATATTCAATTGCGTGGTCTTGGTTATTTATATGATAATGCAGGTTGGATGACAGGTTTTCATCTTTTTTAATCTGCACAATGCAGAAGGAAAGTCTCACAAGCCTCTGCAGCGATTCGTGCCCCTCAGCCTCAGAATTATTGCTTATTTTAAATGATATTTTCCGCATTTTCATAAAATCGCAATCTGATCAAGTCCGTTCCCCCTAAGAGAAATTTGATTGGGGGAATATTTTGTCACGAAACACAATTCCAATGACCGCAAAATCCTTGACGTGTACTACATGGGTATGGGGCGTTCGGTTAAAGACTCTATACGCATAGAAGCCTACGTTTCAGCCCTTAGTGCGCCTTTGCCTAATGTTGAGCGGCCAGGGAAGATAATGAACTGTGGGTATTGATGTGGAACCAGAAAGTAGACTAATGAATAGAGCTGCTGGGGTGAAATGCTGAATGGAAGCTAATTTATTGGCGGTACAGAAATAAGATGCAGAGTCACCATACGGTTAAAGGGCTCTGCTGAGACCGGGAGAGTTTCCAGTGATATTATACGCTCTTCGACTTAGCCAAAGAAAACTTTTTTCCACTCACACTTTCTGTTTACGGCTCGCTTTAATCTGCTGATTGATCTCAACCCCTGCTGGATCTTTTCTTCTCGTGTTGTTTTTTCCAGCCTTGCGGATTCAATAAATCTCTGGGGTGTAAGAGGTGAATTGGCGTGCGTTTAAAAGGCCTGCCTGTCTTGACTGGTGATTTGTGTATTTGTGTTTATGTGAATACCGATCATTTTCATTAAAGGTCTCCCTGACAATCACGGTTGGGTCTTGTTTGTCAGGTGCTTTAGAGCGGTCTTGAATTTCGGCATGAGAAATGAATCAATCCATTAACACATGGCCGTAGATTTCACACACATATCTTCCTTATGAAACCACAGTTCCTCTTGTAGTATTTGCATTTTAACCACTCAATAGATTTGATTCTGTGTGTGCTACACTTTAAATTTTTTCTTTTTTACAGAATTTTACTGGTTTTTACAGTTTTTTCATGCATAATGTCCAAAAACCTGTAATTGTGCGATTTTTTACTGTTTTATTTACAGATTTTTCACTTTTCTTTAAATAATTAAAAAAGGTCAAATTACAGAACAAATTTACAAGAAAAACAGATGAAAAACATGTAATTTTACAGGAAAAACAGTTATTTTGTGGAATATTTATTTTTAAAGGATTTTTTAAAAACTGAAATGGTAACACTTTACAATGAATAGCTAATACTAAGAAATATATTTTTACAGCATGAATTTAACTTTTTTATGTTATAACAAAAGAAATGTTTATTGTTTATTCGTGTTAGTGCTTTGTTCATGAAGTAATGTTAGTAGATACATCTTTTGATTTAAAATCATTAAATGTTAAAATTATAATTAGCAATTATTGAATAAAATAAATTGAATTGAATAAATCCTGTTGGACTATCATTTATTGTTAGCTCCTGTTATTTGATGTAGTTAACTAATGTTAATATATAGAACTTTACTGTAAAGTGCCTTCGACAAAACTCTTAAAAATTGAATTACACATTCCTCATCTTGGTTCGGCCCAATTGGTTTCGGTATCTAGTACCACAGGAAAAGTTGAGTGTGTAATGTGTTGTATTTACAGCCGGTAGGCTTTCAGCATTCCGGCAGTAAATAGATTTAATTACACCCTCTCCGCTTCAGAAACCCTCTTATCTCGACTGTGCAAGTCACCACATAGCCAGCTCTTAATTAGGCTACAACTCACTAAACCTTTTCCATCCTTCATATTCCACCGCCGGCGAACCGTTGCTTGTCTGTTCTCAATGTGCTCAGCAGCAAACAGTATTTGTCATTAGTTTTAGTCTTTTTAGGAAGTAAAATATTAAATTAGTCCTCCGGATACACTTCAGAGTTGAGTAGGAGGGTGGTGATTATTTGCATGTGAAGTGCCCAAGTTTCCAGGTTTTGGGGTAGTTCACTGAGAAATATAAATTGTGACATTATATACTCACGCTTATGTCATTCCAGAGCTGTGTTGGTGTTGTTCTGTGAAACACAAAAGAAACTGCTTTAAGAAACCTTTCACTTTTTTCCAAGGATAGCAACGTTTTATAATGACCAGCACTTGGACCACCATGGGTTGGGCCAAAAATGGATACACCCAACCATTGGGTTAAATTAACCCATATTTGAATCAGCTATGGTTTGAAACAACCTAATACAATCAAACAGTTGGGCTCGTCCATTTTTGACCCAACCATGGGCTGACAATAACCTAGCATTTTCTTTTTTCAGGTGAGGTTTGTCAATGTCTTTGAGCTAAGAATGTTCCAAAGAGCATCTTCAATAGAAAAAAAGAAAAATCTGAGCTTTTGGTCAGAGAACTGACGTGCTTAAACAGAGAAATAATGTAATTAATCACAAATATTTTTCAATTATTGTACCCCGTAACTTTCCATAATCCTAAAATGTTCTCTATTTCCATTGATTTAGACTTTTTGCGTTGTGCATCATGAGGATATACAGTAGAAAACCAGAGTGGACATATGTGGTGGGAGGGAGAGAGAGAGAGAGAGAGAGAGCAGAAGTGTGGAGATGATGGGAGGCTCCGGGAGAAAGAAGAAAACTAAAACTGCTGAAGAGGCTGTTTCTTTGTCAAGGTCAGTATCTCACTTGAGTCTCGTTCCCATTACATGCATGTGTGATTGTGTGTGAGATTGAATAGAACGAAACCCTTTGACACCAAAAAACACGACACGTGGCTTTTGTTAGATGACTTATTAGATGCGTAACAGCGCCGTTATCTTTTGTGCTGGGTTAAGTCAGATTTAATCAACCTAATATTGAAGTTCTCCCAGCTGAAAAGACCGGCCATATGTTACGTTCTGGACTCTGGTACCCAGCATGGTACTGGTGTGCTGGTTTGCCCCGACCAGAATGCTTAACCAGCAAGATGGTCAAAGAGCTTCACCAGAGAATTATTACAAATTCTTCACCATAAAACTGGAGTCCTTGTCAAATGAAACATCAGAATCAGAATCAGAAGAGCTTTATTGCCAAGTGTGCTTGCACACACAAGGAATTTTCTTTGGTGTTGGAAGCTTCTAGTACAGACATTCAACGCAATGACAATACAATATAATACGATTTACAGTCTAAAACATTCTAAATTGTGCATATATAAAATAAAGACTATTTTACAGAAAATGGGGGATAATAACATATAAGAGACATTGTACAGGGTAGTATATAGTAGAATAAACATATTAACAGATTGTATGTACACTTGTGCAAATGGATAATTTAGTAAGTGGAGGTAGTGTTATGTACATGTATACGTGTATGTCGTGATACATGAAGAGATACTTTATTATTCATGTCTGAAACTAGGGATGCACCGATACGTAAATTTAGGCCGATAACCGATAATTCTTTAACATTGGCAGCCGATGACCGATATATTGGCCGATATACCGTATCTAAATATTAATATAAAATTCCCTAAGACTGAAACAAAAGGCAAAAAGTGGACAACTGCTTCTATTTGAAAACAAGGTAACCATTAGTTCTCTTTTTCCCTTGAAAATCATGTACCAAGCCTACTTTACACAAGTTAATGATTCTTTAACCTTCAAACTTTTCTTGTATATTTTCTATTTAATAAATATTTTTTATTTAATAAACAAATTATAGATGTTCTTCCAGAGCAACCCCAGAAATATGTTCTTAATAGCCACATGTCTAACAGGTCTCAAGACAGAAAGCATTCAGACAGCAGTCGGCTTCAAACAATATGCTTTTGTTCCTATAATTTACACACTCATGTATCTACATACTGTACCTACATCAACAATGTTTTGCTACTAGCAGTAAGTGAACGATCAGGACAGAAAGACTGTGAAGTACTGTATTTTAACTGTGAGCAGCGTGCAGCTGAAGAAATTTAACCAGAGGAAATTACTTATGATTTATCGGCTATTATATATTGCCATAAATTTTATTATCGGCCGATACCGATGACATTAAAAATGACCATTTATCTGGCGATACCGATATGGCCCCACACAGGGATTAGAGACTAAACAAGTGTAAGAGCTGTCCAAACTGAAAACAGCTTGCACTGACATATCTCAAAATACATCAGTGCCTTTGTGCTGTCTCAAAATGCACACAAGTAATGTTTTTTGTAAAGCATGTGTGTTAAAACTACATACATTTTCTGATTAAACTAAGGCCTAGTCCTGGTTTAAAATAATCCCAGTCCGGGAAACCGCCCCTTGGTGTTACATACATATTTCATGTCTTGCATTAAAAACCAGCATCGCTGCTTTAATCTGATTGTAAAATAATAATTTACCCATTAAAAAAGATTAATGGATGGACTCTGACCAATCATTCTTAACAACAGCAAGATAATGACACATTACGAGTATTTTATAGATGGAGATTGAGCTATGATTTGTGTTGGGAAGGCAGTGGTTGGCTAAAGGTCAGATATAAGCCTGTCGCTGAAGCCATAGAAGACAGGGCCTGGCCTCCAAAGGCAGTACCATAATAGGCAGTACAAAGCTGTCGGACACCTCATATTTCCCCCATCCACGCAACAACCACAATTCTGCCGCCTCACGTCCAGTGTGTAAATGTCAACTCATGATATATGAATGTACTATTGATGTTGACATAAACTCTTACACACAAGCATGTACATGTGCAGAGACGGACGGGCAGGAGAGAGGGAGGATATTTGTTTACATGCAGTCATTTTTTACATTTACATTTAGTCATTCAGCAGATGCTTTTATCCACAGCGACTTACAGAGAGTTCAGGGAGCAATAAAGCGATATGTCATACAGGAGCAATAATACAATAGGTGCTATAGTTTCAACAAAAGCCAGAACAATACCTGTTGAGAGAAAGAGAGAGGGCTAGTGTTTTTTTTCTCTTTAATTGTTTAATAGTCAGACTTTGCATGTTGATCCAAAAGGTAAAAAAGATCCACACACATGCAGGATAGACCTACAAAGCTAGTAAAAAAATATTATACAGAGGGCAAATGTATATAAAAATAGCAAAAAATAACAATTATAGAACGTTTTCAGTATTATCCCTTCTTCATTGCCATGAGCACTTTTTACATACATTTGACATTAGTATAATACATTTTTATGAGCTTTGTTCCCGATCTTTTTTCCTTTTTGGATTATTGTATGTTTTGGATCTACGCACCAAAACACGTTTGAGATATATGTACTGTTGGGACTAATGTTTGGCGCTACGACCTTCTCTGTTTGTCATTTTTGAATGGAATTATATATATGAAAATATATTTTTTTATATTGAATATACTGTATGTTGAGGTCACTTCATATAACCAAATCACTCATGATTTTCATTCAACTTTAAATAATACATTTTATAATAAAAGTTTTTATTAAAAGATTGTTTTTTATTTATTAAATAAAGTGACATTTTTAATGTATTAATATAAACTATACTTACATTCAGATATATACATTTCTATCATTTTAACTTTAATTCAAATTCACGAACTGACTTGGGCTGCATTTCTCAATAACATTGTCTATTAGCTCGCTACGAAGACTCTAAGGTACACCTTAACTCCAGTTATACCTTTTCTAGGCGTGTTTCCTCAACTATACCTTAGGAGGTTATGTTCTTACATCCCACGTTACCAGGTGCTGAATTAATGGATATCGATCATTTGACAATAAATTATTCACTGCGTTATGTGCGGTAGCGGCGTTCTTTATAAAATAAGCACTTTAGAAATAGTTGAAGTTGCATTTATTATGACTCATAAAAATAAACCAAATTGCAAACTAAATCCATACATGGATATTATTTAATTGTACAAATGTTTACCTCAATTACAAGTCGCTTTCGGAAAAAGCGTCTGCTAAATGACTAAATGTAAATGTGAAATGAGTGTGCGAGCCCGCACTTGTCATGACCCAGATGCAGACAGCGGGTAAGGGGTTAACAGACTTTAATAAATAATACAAAACAAAAACCCACGAGGGAGTAATATAACAAAGATATAAACAGGAACACGGACTAACTAAACTAGACAGGACTAAAAAATAACATTTACCATATATTACACTACACTACACTACACTACACTACACTACACTACACTACACTACACTAATAAGACAGGACCTCACCACATGCAACGAATGACAGATAACAATGAACCAGCACAGGACAGAGAACAAAGGGGTATTAAATAAGTGATCAAATCAAGAGGGGAGAGGTGTGGGGCATGAACTAATAACAAGCACTAACGAGGAAACAAGAGGGCAGGAACAATGACGAGACCGGAGAGAGTATGGCAAGCCAAAAGGGCCAAAACCCCTCTCCCCACATGAAACAAGAGGTTCTGCCATGGCTCTGTCACAAGATCAAGAAAAGCAAGACAAGACGGGGCAGAACCATGAAAGCACTCTCATGCCCAAATGTATCAACCACTACACGAATACTGTGTCTATACCGGACACGCCACGTCCGGTGTGGACAAAATTTTAAATCATAACTTAATGTGTAACTGGCAGTATGGTCATTCAAAGGTTCTCAAACTTTGGGTCAGAGGGTCACGCAAAGCCACTTGCTGTTTTGGTGCATTAAAAAAGTTTATTCCAGCAACTAACAATTAAACTTGTATAGTTCACACGTTTGTTGTGCTTGGACACTGGATGTACAAGCGGCGCGTTTACAGCACGAAGCATGTTGCTTATGGCTGCATTTATTAAAACATTAAAATATAATCAACATTATTAATCACACTTACAATATCAAGGGGAATACGCCTTAATTGTACAGCCCTACAATAAGGTATTTTGATATTGCAATTAAACTGATAAGAAAATTAAAAGTAAAGGGCTGAATGTGTGTTTTCTCCCTATTTTCTATTGAAAAGGTGTGCCATGAGATAGATTATACCTGTGTTTGGGAACCCCTAATTTATCCTATCATATATGTTGCTATAGTGTCTTTTATTCAATAAAAGTGCAGAACGCAGAAGATAGCAGGAAAAACAAAAGAGCTGAATTGAGGGGCTGCTCCGTTGAGTTTGTCTTGACAAAGTTCGACCAACAAGATCCAGAAGCGGCTGAATTTGCTGCCGTGGCAGGTTAACTTTTCTATAATTATAATTGCAGCATAAATTGTAGCCAGGTTTTCACGGATTAAATGCACTAAAATGCGGATGTCGCCGTCGCCGCTGTATCGCTGCAGTTTGACTAAACTTCTTACCACAATCTTTCTCTTTCAATCTAAATTCTCTGGTTTGCCACCTTTAGATAATATGATTAAAAAGCTAACAACCATCAGTGTCATGACAATGATATTCTTTGCATGAAAACACATCAATATACTGGTGTATTTAACTTGCTGTATTTTTTCACAGTGGCCACTAGCGGAATGAACGCTCAACGGCGATAAGGTATAGCTAAGAGTGCTCCAGACCAACCTTCCGAACGTATGACTTTCAGAAAGTATACTTAACTAAGAACGTTTCGGGAAACACAATATTAACGATAAGGTACACTGTAAAACTTTGCTGTAATTTCGCAGCAGGTAGATTTAATGTCGAAGTTTGTTTTAAGCATAAACATACATAGTTTATAAATTTTTCTTTCATAAAACAAGACTTAATATCTTGGGTCACTTTTCTTGTTATGAAAATGTATTGTAATTTAAGAAGTTTTCAATATTTTTACAGAAAACAATAGAAAAATGCTGAGGAATAATGTCATTTTTTGCAGTGTTGCTGTGCTAATGCCAGTCTCTTCTTGCTCATTTCAACACGGTCTCATGAATTGCGTATAAATAACACGCTATTGTATTATCGTGAAATACGTACGCCAAAGTTCGATTTTTGCGTGCATATGATACGCCAATGTTCGCGTGCACCTCGCTGGAGAGCAGCCATTTTGAAACGTACATGAAGAGGAAACGCTGAAATAATAAAAATAATACTGTTAGGTTTAGGGTTTGGGTTAGGTTATAATATGCATGGACGCTAACATTAGATTTAGGGTTTGGGGACAGATTAATAAGACAAAATTGGCGTATCAATTGCACGCGCGCTAAATTGGCGTATCATATGTATGCAAAAATAGGAGTTTTTACGCACGCAAAATCAAACTTTGGCATACGTATTTCACAATAATGCAACGCGCGTGTTATTTATACGCAATTCATGAGACTGGGCTCCTCATTTTGAATCTCAAAAGTCTAAGTGTTTTCATTTTGATTTAAGTAATTGAAGACAATACTAAAAGTATAATTAAATCTATAGTAAGTTACTGGCAAACCTGCTGCAAAAACTACAGCAAAGTTTTAAAGTGTACAGCTTAAGGTATAATTTAAGAAGGATATAGCGCTAAGAAGGTTTCGGGAAACGTTGCCTTGGAATGTACGAGGCATTCAATTCTGAATGGTTCTGAAAATTGACGCACACACTCCAAGCCTTATTCTGTCTTTCTTTTTTATCAGTTTCACTCTTTTCTCATTTCACCCTCTCCACAGCGATGGATTCCTGCAGATTGAGCGGGTCAGGGGAGGTGAGAGGCAGAGCCGTCTCAATGTATCTGCGAGGTGAGTTGATATACGGGTTCTGACCTTTGAGAATCTCATCTCAGATCTTATTCCTCTACACCTGCACCTCATCTCTCCCTCTCTCCCTGTTCTCCCTGCCCTCAGATGAGACGAGACAGATGAGCAACATATTGGAGTTTTGTTCCGCCAATGACAAGCCGCCAAACAGCAGAGTTTTGCTGCGATACACGCTCTCCTGTTTGTCATTCCGGAGATCCGTGTCATTTAGATGTGTGCCAGTTTCTCACTGTAAGCATGCTAAGCTGCGGCTGCCATCTCCTCTGCACAGTTGGATCTCCTCTGAAAACACTGAATTACATTCATGGAATACCCGAGCAAACATCGGCTCGTGCTCCCCGGTGGCCGTATTCAAATAAGATCCAATTTTATCCTGGCGTCGAAGCTGGCAAAAGGTTCGCCCAGAATAGACCTGCGAGCTCAGGGGTCACATACACAAAACACATTCCTGAATACAGTCGACCCCTTCCGCGATATTTCTTTCTGTCTAAGACAACTCCTGTTGGACGTGGTGATTGACGTCTTTTCTCCGGCATTCTTGCCAGTTGGTTTGTATTTCCCCAAAGACGAGAGACTGTATTCAGTCACGATCAGGGCCGAACTGACATGTTTAACCCATTTAAATGTATTATTTCATATCCATGAAATCTGCCTCCCCGCCACCTGGCCAGAGGACTGCACCTGTGCACAATACCGTACCTTTTGCTTTGATAGCATTGACTCGCCTTATTAGTTTATTAGTATGAAACAAAAATGGATCTAGTCTGGGTTATCTGTTTTCTCTAAGGCAAAGGCTTACACGTTCTGTTTGCACACAGGAGCCCAATAAATCATAGCCACACATTTTTATTGCAGTTTTATTAATATTTTGAATTAGCTTTATTTATATAGATGCATAGTATATACTATATATATATATATGTAGAAAAATATAAAAAACAATATATTTTTTTGTTTTATTACAGTATATATATATATATATATATTTCTATATTTTATAAATAAATATATTTATATTTTTTCACATATTTTATATCATAGATTTTACATTAAAGCTTTACTTTTAGCTTGTCATTTCATCTGTTTATTTTTATAATGCTATATAAGATTTTGTTTTCGTTAAGTGTAGTTTGTTCATTTTCAGTTAATAATTTTAGTGCTTCAGCTTATTCAGTTTATTTCTGAAGCAACACTTTTGGTTTTCGTTTAGTTTAAGTTTTGCAAATAATATTTAGGCCATCATTTGATTTCATTTTAATAAACAGAAATGTTTTGATAGTTTTCGTTTTAGAAAACTATAATATGACTGTCAAACTTCAAAAAGGCCCCCAAAACAGGGAAAAGATCACCGCTGATATTCTTTACCATTTCTCCTTGTGTTAAACGGAAGAAAGTCATACCGATGTAGCACAACATGAGTTGATAAATGTTTTACCCTGATGTCCTTCAAAACCTGTATATGACTCTTTCTTCTGTGGAACGCAGAAGAAGATATTTTGAGAAATGTCCGAGTGGTTTTGTGTCCATACAATGGAAGTCAAGGGGAGTCAATGTTGTTTGATAACCAATGTTCTTTAAAATGTCGTCTTTTGTGTGCTGCAGAAATAAGTCATACAGGTTTGGAGTGACATGAGGGTAAATGATTTTAAGTATCTATACCTTTCTAGTTTCTGTACAAACTTAAGTTTAGTTTTAAAGATCTGTATGCTCTTTTTACATCTGCCAAACCGATACAACAATGATGTGATCGTGATAAGGTGTTTCTTTCCCTGCCCCTCTCACGCAGGAAGCTTAAAGCTTCTGTAGGTTATGGGGTTCTTAGGCGCACCAACATGAAAAGAGGCTCCGAGGGACTCAAAGCTGGAGTATCTGAGACGGGTTTTAGCTTCAGGGGGATGAGTCTTAGAGAGCCCTCCACCAGGGCTTTCATGTTACGCCCAACGCTACACATAACCCTCTGTTTCAAAGCTGCAGGGAGCGAATCCACAATCACCTGGGCTATAAATGTACTTCACCGGCACAAAAACCTGACCCTCCATTTCAGGTAATTTTGCCTGTGTTTGTTACAAAACATGGGCTTTTCTTTTAAAAACCAAGATAAAAACAGTGTTCTTGTTTAAAAGCACTAACTCTCTACAGACAGCTGAAAGTGTGCAAGAATAACAATGAACGTGTGCACTTGTGTGCACGTGAATGCACTGTTGTGTGTGTGTGCGTGTGCGTGTGTGTGTGTGTGTGTGTGTGTGTGTGTGTGTGTGTGTGTGTGTGTGTGTGTTACATGCACTTGAGCCCTTCGACCCTGGTTTCTGTGGCAACCGCATCAGTGAGATTGCCGTAGAGCTCGGTTCACTCCTGAGTGTCTTGACTCTCAGCAGTATTGTATCTGCTCTGAATTCATCACATATGTCTGAATACCTGCATCATTTCAACCGCAGGCTCTGTACACGGCACGCACACACACGCTTCTGTTTTCCTCCCACTGGGACAAATTTATCTTCTCATCATCTTTCTGTGATGTGACTTTAGGTGTGACCTCAGCAGATGGGCTCTGCCTGTAAAGCACGGCGTCAAAGGGCCAAGATTCGGAGGCACGCTGAGAAAGCAGCGGTGATAAGCGGCGCCGTTTCATCTTCATTCATCTCACGGGGAATGAGAAAGATGAGAAGTAAGGCACGCTTGACGTGTACTTAATGATCAGAATGGCGCCGTTGGTTACTATTACAGACCTTTGACCCATGGTTTCGATGACATCATTGTCACATTATGACATCATCATGTGCACAAGTCTTGGTGGCTCTTTTTGTATTTTAAAGCCGGAATGTTTAAAGGAACATTACGTCACATTATATTACAAGTTGTGTTTCGCTTTAATTTTCCCAGTTTCTTTATGAAGTTTAACATGTTGAATATGAAAATCACATACTTTTTTTAACATCGACCGTACTCAGAAAAAAAAAAAAAAAAAATTTCATACATTTCGGTATTATTACACGTACGCAGAAATGACAAGGTACTGGCATAACACTGAGCTAAAAACAACAGTTTAACAAATCAGTTACTAAAAATGAGTTGTCCAAAACTTTAGAAGTGTACGTTTGATCGTTTTTGTCTTTTATGACTAGTACTGTACTGTCCTCACGAACCAAGTTCCAGATGTAGTCGCCCATCATCTCTTTATCCCACCTTCCCTGTGCTACAGAAATCTCTAGAATTGACAATTGGAAAATACGTTTTAAAATATGTGAACGTTTTTACAGTTTTTGTTTATTTGCAATATACCGATATATCATAATTAATGATATGCTCAACATTTACTTGAGCTAAAATATACACTAAAACACTGATGCTATACAGTACGTGAAAATAAATATTACCACAATAATTAGCACCACAGAATTGTACAAGAACTATAAAAAGTTGTTTCGTTGCACAACGCCTTCAATGTTACATTTACATTTATTCATCTAGCAGACGCTTTTATGCAAATGCGAGAGAATTTTACATTATGTCAATGTCGTGCTCATGTAAAACAACATATAATCAGTGTCATACAGTGTCTCAGAATTAGGATTTTGCTTTGTTTTAATGTGTTTTTTGTCTTTAAATCGCAGGCGTAATGTGTCCTGACCCGCTCACGTTTTATTGCTTGTTTGGGTAAATCCTGCCCAGCTGAAGTGAGTCACCTGTGTCTCATTCTTCCCCAAGCAAGAATTGCTTATAATATAATTTAGGAATATGTTGTTTTGTAGCTTCTGTTTAATTTGCATGTATAGCGACAGGAAGAGAAGGATTTTGTTCACATTCGAAAAGTTATTTCCATACCGAAGAGCTCTTGTGTTTGAGAACATAATGAAACATCAGGAGGACCACATGAATGCAGCAGCCAGGTTGTAAATGAATGAAATTATCTAGAACCCTGTAGGCAAACTGGAGAGAATGAGCCACATGTCACACAGCTGTATATTTCCATATCCTCTCCAATTAAGGTGCCCGTCCGCATTGGCTAAAAAAAGTGTTAGCCAAATACGATCAAAGAGATTAGTAGCCGGAATACATTTACAGTGTTGCCACATTGATTTCTCATTACGTCGCCGGTCTGCTGAACTTTTTTTCTTTTAGAATTACGATTAATATGATAAAGTTAATGATTTCGTACGTACGCAAGTTATAGCGCTACCACACTGTGATCAATGAAAACCACTATACATTTCAGTAAGATCTGATTGCCTGTCAAAATGATTCACAGGAAGTTTTCTATATTTTAAATCCTCTCATTGCATTTTCAGCTCGTGCCACATGTGAAGGTCAGAAAACTTCGCCATCAAGGCCTATTTAAACTTTCTGCGAAGAAGTGCAGGCTGAACTACTGATGGATTTCAGATGAGTTGTTAGGTCCTGTCTTTCAACTTCAGTCATTGACACCACAAACGACTGGCTGCCTGAGGCTATGAATGACTTATCGTCTGCTGTCCTGGTTGAGTTTTTTCCTGTCAGGAAGAGTTTTCTTATCTTTTGTCCCATCGGCCGCATTCTCTGTCTGAGGTTCAGGGGTTTGCTCGACACCGCTGCGTCAGCAGTTACGACTGCGTGAACCCCTATGCTTACCAACTGGAATTATTTAATAAACCCACCGAATGACTGTCAGATTATTCAGTGTGATTTTTTTAGGTCATTTTAGTGTAGACGTGTGAAAATCTGGTGTTAGTGCTCAATAATTGAAATAATAACATGTATTGAACTACTGCTTCATCGCCGCATTGAATGTTCTAAAAAATCTGATTTTTAAAATTTATAAGGAAAGATTTCAGAAGACAGACACATAATTTAATCATACTAGTGTAGAAAAGATACTACGGTGTGGATTTGAATGTCCTAAAGGAAATACCAGTGTTTGTAAAGTGGTAAAACTGAGTTGTAGCTTTCCTGTAGCTAGCAACGCCAAGGTCATGGGTTCGATCCCAGGGATTGCACATACTCAGAAACAAATGTATAGTATTATGCAATGTAAGTCGCTTTGGATAAAAGCGTAAATGTACTGTAATGTGGGGTTGTTTTAACCCATGGTTAGGTAAAATAACCAATTTTAACCAAAAAATGTCCACATTTGACCCCACTTGGGTTGGAACATTGAGTCTAAACATTGAGAGGTCCGAGGTGATTTACTTGGTTAAAGGGGTCATATGACAGGGCTAAAACGAATATTATGGTTTGTTTTAGATGTAATGCAATGTGTATACACGATTTAAGGTTCATAAACGCTGTATTTTCCACATACCGTGCATGTTTTTATCTCCTCTTTGCCCCGCCTCTCTGAAATGCGTGGATTTTTTACAAAGCTCATGGCTCTGAAAAGCAAGGTGTGCTATGATTGGCCAGTTAACCAGTGTGTAGTGATTGGTCGAATACTGCAAGCGTGTGAGGGAAATGTAACGCCTCTTACCATATTTGGAACATCAGGTTCCTCTTCAATTGTACTGACAGGTACGCCCACCTTACTTGAGTATACATTTGGGCGGTCTCAGTCAAATCATACCATGAACTGATTTGTGGGGGTGTGGTTACATGAGGCGTTTCAGGCAGGTCTGGGTGAGCATTCGCTTTTAGATAGAATGCATCTTTTGTTCCCACACTTAAATTTTTGCAATTTTACGTGTCTAATACATGCATGGGCAACTTTTAACACACCAAAGACACAGAAGAACACATGTTCGTGCCATATGACCCCTTTAAGTTTAGAAACGTTTGAGGAATATCAACAGAGCGAACACTGTAATGATTTTTGTTTTTTCAATCTATTTCTTGACATGTATCCTGAAGAACTCAAACTGAGATAATTCACAGATAAGGCATTTGAATTAATTACAATTTAGATCAACTAAATACCCATCTCACACAAAAATCGTTCGAAACAGAAAATCATGTCGGAGTGACACGGTTTTAAGCACAGCCAAAATATTTCGTTTAATCTCACGAAGCATCTGATTTCAGGGCCCTTGGAGAACCTCTGATGGTCCTATTGTAAGGTTTCTTCAAGCACTACAATTCATCAAGACTTCAACCTTTTTTTAATTTAGAAAACCTATTCTGTTTATTTGAACTACTTTGTTTTTATGATGATTAGTGAAACATTCTTATTTCAATCAGTTCTGAATGTGACACAAACTGTCACCTCTTCTGTCTGCATTTATGCTGAGATCTGCATTCAATTAATTGATGCTCTCTTATGTTTTCAATTATGTTTTAGGCAAAAGTGATTAAAAGATAAGTGCAAAAACGCTGATGTTCCCCTCCAGTAGACTGGAGAGCATCGCTCTGCCTGAGGTAAAGACTTTGAATAAACAACAAAGGTTTGAATCCACCGAGCCAAATTACATTTATTTAAAAGGAAGTCATTCTTTATAAGGGCTTCCTGATAAAAAAACACACATTTGTCCGTTGACCATGTTCAATGACTGTAGCATAGTAGAACTTTCACTATAGTTTACTATAGTCTAAACTACAGTATTTTTTAAAGTGGGAGTGCACATAATTCACATGAAACCCTTACATGCTGGTAAGTAATAAATATACACTTTATTGTGTATATATTACAAAGAAAAAATAATATGGGGGCCTTGTTTGGTATGTTTTTGGGAGGCCTTACTCTGAAGTTTGGAAAGCTCTGCTCTGCTGTGATATTCTTTGGTTTAAAGAATACAGAATTAAGTTCTGTAGAGCTTAGATTCCCATTTTCACCATTTTTCATTCATTTTACGTTCTCAAAAATGCTGGGTTGTTTCAACCCATTGTTGGGCAAAATATGAACAAATTAACCTAGAAAATGTCCGCATTTGACCAGACTACACCCTTAAAAATGAAGGTGCTTCACGATGCCAAGAACCTTTGCTGTTAAAATGGTTCCATAAAGAAACTTTAACATCTGGATAACCTTTCTGTTCCACAAAAGGTTCATTGTGTAACCAAAAATGGTTCTTCCATGGCATCACTGTGATGAACCTTCTAAGCACCTTTATTTTTAAGAGTGTATGGATTGAAATAACCAGCATTTGGTTTTGTTTGTATTTTACCCAACAATAGGTTGAAACAACCCTTTTGAGATCATGTTATTCACCAGACAAAACTCATAGAAAAGTATTTGCACACTTTAGGGAACTATATGTTGATTGGGTTGTTTTATCCCATTGTTGGGTCAACATTTCTGGATTAATGTAACCCAGCGGGTTTGTCCCTTTTTTTGACCCAACGCTGGGTTAAAAATAACCCAGCACACTTAAGGTTAGATGTTTTGTCCCACACTCGGGCTCCAAAACCTCACGTGATTGGTAAATTGGCCTCGACTGAATTCCACAGCAATACCTGAACAGCAATACTTTGAGCATGAAGCCATTTACTTTGTTCCTCGATGTTTCTGTGGTCTCCGGACGCACTTTAATTGAAATTGTCCCCCATTGTTCACGCCGACAGTTTTGATTTACAGAGATAAGCGACTTTGCGGTGACCTTGCTAGGTTGGGACATGGGTCACGGGCTGAGGTGCTTTTGCACGCGTCCTCAATCAACTCTGGCTGGCCGGGATTAAACCGCACCATTGGCCCACAAAGATTAGTCCTTTATTTGCTCGGACTTCTCTTTCTTCTCCGTGGGCAGCGTTCTGAGGAGGGGGGAAGGAAACGTGTAAACAGTGCTTTAGTCAGCAGCCTGGCAGCCCCTTTAGTTCCAAATGACCAATGATATTGATTACCACCTCACTGACCCTCTATTGTACGCTGTTATCAAACCAGAAGCACAAAGCAAAATCATTTACTGTTTACTGTCCCTGAGAGGCTGAAGTTCACCTGTGAAAGATGCAAGCTGTGCGAGGTGAGTTTGAATAACTTTTCAATTCTATCAACAAAAACTTTTACCCCACAGTAGTGAATAAATTATATTTATGAAATCCCAGGAAATGGCTAGTAATAGATTTAATATTTTAATATTTTATGTGTTTTTCACAGACATGAAAATTCATACCGGTTTGAGACAACCTAAGCATAAAAAAATGATGAAAGAATTTTCATTGTCGGGTGAGCTGTCTCTTTAAGTTGTTACTGCACCACTCGAGTCTCAAATGTGTTTGTTCACCTTTTCATTACGGCGGTAAGTCTCAGTCAAGTGTGAAGTGAGTTTATTTCACATTAGGGCTGTTCAGTCATGACCTTGCTTACTGTAATTGATATTAATTGCCTGTCAGACATCTTGTTCTAGACACATACTTGGCCAAATCTTTGCACTCCTGCATAACATGATGAATTATTTAAAAGTCATATATTTCTCATGCCCGCTCAAAAGAAAATTGATTGTATAGAATAAAGCTGCCAAGCTTCTATTGGCCTGTAGCAGTTGCTTTGCTGTTGCATTTCCCACAAATAACTGAATAATTCACTTGTGAGTATCGATCCCATTCATTCATTTATGAATTAAAAGTGTGGGGCATGAAGATGCATTTTGATAAATCTGTAGCGCTGACAGACATTGCAAAGCTGGCTATGTTGTATCGTGAGTCACTTACATAAGGTAACAATGAACCACAACTAGTTTTAATCAGAAACATTGCTATGCAAACTCTACAAAACCCAACTGCAATAAAATATAAATTAAATTAAATGAAAATATTTAAAAAATAAAATAAAATAGCAAACAAGCAAGCAAACTTTATTTATAAAGCACTACAACCACTGAAATGGACCAGAAAATAAAATAAAGTAAAGTAAAAAATAAAATATGTGACCCTGGATCACAAAACCAGTCTTAACTAGAACGGGAACATTTTTAGTAAAAGACAAAAATACATTGTGTGGGTCAAAATTATCAATTTTTCTTTTATGCCAAAAATCATTAGGATATTAAGTAAAGATCATGTTCCATGAAGATATTTTGTAAATTTCCTACCTTAAATATATAAAAACTTTATTTTTGTGAGTGGATGGTCTGCCACAGTGCCCCTGATTAACAACTTCGAAGGCAATTTTCTCAATATTTAGATTTTTTTGTGCTCTCAGATTCCAGAGTTTTAAACGGTTGTATCTCAGCCAGATATTCTCCTATTCTAACAACTCACATATCTATAGATTTATCTATACTTATCTATATATCTATAGATAAGTTTATTTATTCAGCTTTCAGATTATGTAAAAATCTCAATTTCGAAAAATTGACCCATAAGACTGGTTTTGTTGTCCAGGGTCACAATGTGATCCTGGACCCCAAAACCAGTCATAAGTAGCACAGCGCCTCTGATGGATTTTCTCAATATTTTTTTGCACCCTCAGATTCAAGAATTTTAAATAGTTTCATCTCTGCCAAATACTGTCCTATCCTTTCAAAAAAATTGACCCATAAAATAATAAAACAAAACAAAACAAAACAAAGCAATGCAATGCAATACAAATACAATGACACATTTATAATTAGGAAGAATTTGGCAAAATGTTGCAAGTGGAGCTCTTTGAAGACTTCCACCTTAATCCCCTCTGCACCCGTGCCACCCCCTCCACAGCGTTAATTCCTGATGTCTAAGCCTTTCACCTGTCGAAAAGTAGACACAGGGTCAATGCAGAATAACACAGATAGCAGCAGATCGCGCCGTAGCTTTTCTCCCGAATACTTAATCCAGAGTAAATGGAAGGAGGATGAAGGACTATTGTTGGTGAATTGTACGTATATAGTGAATTCACATCTGAAGCTGAATGTTTGTATTTTTCTTATAATGAGCTACACGTAGCATTGTTTGGGTGCTCAACAGTCAATTATATGCAGGAGTAAGTGGGCTGTCGATATCCTCAGGGTGATATGGAAAGCTGACTCACATCATGGCTAAACCTAATCCTGGGGTTTAAAAGAATTTCAGCAGATGTGTCGCTGCGTTCCGTTTAATTTTACAGGCACTGGATTGTAATCAATAACTAATCAATGAAAAAAAAATGTATCGTTTCACATCACGGCTGGTCACCCAACGGTGAAATGAGGAACGGTCAGCTGAAGATTTTCTCGGCACTCTCAAAGATCTATAAAAGCGGAAGATATATTTCATGTTTGTTCTGGCATTGTGTGAGAAGAATGACTCTGCTCGCACTTCTTAAATGGACGCCTCTTTTGATTTACACGGCTAGAACAGGAAGCTTTAGAAAGATGGATGATGTTGACAAGTGAAAAATGGTGGGTGATTTGTGCTCGAGGGTCTCTGAATTTTATCTCGAAGAGGAAAAACGAGAAAGATGAATGTCTCTTGAGATATGAATCTGAATGAATCCGCACATTCGCTTGAAAAACAAAGACAAATTCATGAGGATTATTGTCAATATGTGGTATACACTATTGGACAAAGGTCAGGGCTTGGGAGGGGTTTTATCAATGATCATTAGCATACGACGGACGGTTCGTCATGTCATACAAATTCCATTGGTAATGTGAACCGCATTCTAAAAATTCAGGCCTAGAAATTCCTTTGGTTGTTTCTGCAATATCATTTTTCATTCGGTTCCATTCGATTTGGTTGGTTCTGTTCCTATTTTTCCCAACACCTAGAAATAAGGGGTGCTTCACAATGCCATAGAAGAACCGTTTTTGGCTGTATGGTTCTATAAAGATCCTTTAACGCCCAAAGACACTTTATGTATCACAAAAGGTTCTTCGGACTATAAAAGCGTACGAAAGAATGGTTCTTATGAGAATGGTTCCTTGGGAAACCAAATATTGCTCTTCTGTGGCATCACTTTGAAAAGCCAACTAACTGTTTGTAGGTTTTTAAGAGTGAACCATAGGTTGAAAACCACCCATCATTTTTTAAAGTGTGTGAACCTTGACTCATGATGTTCCTAATACCATGTTTTAGACAAATTCTAAGGCAGTATTGCAGTTATCCCTCATAGAAAAGGCAATCCCAGAATGCATTGTGGCAAGGAGCCTAGATAGCTTATTGGGGGACAGTAAGAATATAATCGATTTGTGTATGATTAGTATTGTTTATACAAAAATGAAAAATATAAATATAAAACAGTTCCATATAATTAAAATCCACTATTGTTTTTAATGTGTGTATTTGTATTTGCTTATTGTGAAATGCTAAAAATAGAACATTCTGTCTAGTTTAAACTGATCTATTATAACAAAACCCTCTTTAAAGTTAAAGACAACCAGGCTTATGTTCACTTGATTGACACTTGCTCGAATTAAGTTCACTTCATAAAGTTTCTGTGGTTTGAAATGAAGTCATTGTCAATCATCCTTTCTTTCACCCTTAATTGAATGTAAATGCTTGTGAACGTTTATTATCTTTTATCTTGTATTTGATTTATTTATTTATATTTGTACAGACAGGCACATTTTGATTGTAAATCTGTCAAAGTTATTCATAATGCACCGCCATTGTATCACATATGCATTAAATGATCTCCTCTTGTGTTGTACCGTAGAAAGAAAGTCATACTTTTTTTAAAGCAACATGAGGGTGAATAAACAATGACAGAATTTTCATTTCTGGTTGCACTCTTCTTGTTGTTGCTTGTTGCCCGGTTAAACTCTGACCCACCCAAAAAACATGACCAAGATCAAGAAACTGCAAACGTGCTAAAACGCACTTGTAATTATTGAGTGGCTTGATACGCGTCGCTCGATCTGTCATTCTCCGTGACACCGTCTGCCCTGCTTCAGCCTGACCTTTTGAAAAACCAGCTGTTCCTTTTTTACAAAATGTGACCGGAGGGGCGGTATTGCCAGACACCGATTGATTAGACGAGCATTAATCAAACAGAGGGATTATCCCTTTCCATTTCTATAGTAAACCAATTATAGCTCTCATCGCAGAGGAAGGTTAACTGGCTGGACGGGCAATCCGTTTAAATGGCTGACGCTCGAGATGTGAGAAAAGGAGAGTGAAGGCAATGTGCGAGATGGAGGAGACGAACACAGAGCCACACGACTGACCATTAAAGTTAATTGAGGAAATGGCCTTAAAAAGGGTACAAAACTCACAGATGCATGGCAACCACCACACTTGGCCCGAAAACGGTCCTGATGATGTTGCGTTTGACCGGGGGAGGATAGATTGAAGCCTCTTGGTTTTTAATGAATTTCACGGGTTTAATGATGATAGCCACTTCTTAAAACTTAATGGCGCTTTGCATCTCGGCAGAACTAAACTGACCTTGTTTAGGGCAACACTGAGTCATTACACCAGACGCCATAAAATTTTAACTGGTTCAATAAGCTATAAATCCTTAATTTGGGGGGAGAGGTCTATTGCTGCCTAATTATCTTTTTATTTAGTTCCAATGCTCGATTATTTCCTGCTCATTTTCATATCCGAGTAATGGGTGGAATGATATTTAATGCGGGTTGCCATTAGGACACTCTGTTATTTCACGGTGGTTTGATCTGGATTTCTAATTTAACCTGCACTTCCGGGCGCTTCATTTATGGCGTCTGTCATTTAGACCGTCTTGGGAGAGCATACCGCTGCTTTTAGGCATCTTTGATGTGCAATGCATCATCGTAACGTTTTCGAAAGTATACTTTTTCGAAAATCTCTAATCTCTTGCATGATTGATCGTATTCTAGTTTATCATCTATTCATCAGGCCAAAACAACATGAATTATTAACATGAATATTCATACTTTCCATATATCCGTAACAGCGGGAAGGCACGGGCCAGCTGGTAAGTAAACAGTCAGGGATGGCAATTTTTTCGCTTTGCTCGGTTGGACATCTAAAAACAATTTCGTGGCCTCATATATTGTTATTCACACATCTAGAACACCGTTGCTGCTTTTAAATGCTCCGCTGGTCCACGTCCCCGCAGATGAGGCCGTACGAACAAGCCGAATTTGAAAAGGTCACCATGCCGATTATTAATGGCATGTCAAATACCAGAGATCTGTATTAGCATTTTAACAATGTTGTCCCGGATATCTAAACGTCTGCTGGCTAAATACGATCTCGGGTCTGATATAAAGATGTGCTTTTAGAAATTCAAACATGCACGCGGGAATATCTGGTTCGTTAAAGAATTGGTTTCCCGCTGTGAAATCTCAGATGGTCATACATCCTAAACACACATGTGAAATATACATGTCATGTTTTGTGGTTATGGGGTGGTCCTGGGGTTTGATTGACAATGTTGCCCCCCAATGTTGACCTTTAGAACTGGGCACAGGTGGTGTTTCTAATGCGTCTCCATTTGGCTCAAAATCACTGTCTGATGTCCTTCATGGGTTTTTAAAAAATTTATAATGCCATCTGTCTATTTGAAGCAAATCCATTCAAATGCGTTTCAAATGAGATGGTGTTTGCAGAGAATAATATAACACAGTGTTTAATGTTTCTATGTTAAGAGATATAAAAATCTGGAATGGAACAAGATTATTGCAAAAATGTACAGCCGAAAAAATGAAGAGATTTCAAAATTATATTCAAAATTAGTTTTTCTGAATTTGCCATTTATGGGTATGTGTTTAGGTAAAAGGATTATTTTTGTTTTAATCTGTGAACTACTAACAATACACTCTTTAAAAAAGGTGCTTCAAAGGGTTCTTCGATGCCAAAGGTTCTTTGTGGCGATAAAAGATTCTTCAGATTATAAAAAAGTAAGAAAGAGATGGTTCTTCAAAGAACCTTTGGCTGAATGATTCTTTGTGGAACCAAAAATGGTTCTTTTCATGGCATCGCTGTGAAGAACCTTTAAAGCACCTTTATTTTTAAGAGTGTAGTTCTCCCAAATTTCAAATAAAAATGTGCATTTTGTGTTTCTACTAAAACTGGAGAACATTGCTGTTGGATGACTTTGTCACTCCCGAGGTTTGATTTTGTTGACATTCAACAGACACTGGACTACGGCCACAACACATCTAGAAATGCTGATTAAATGAAAATTTTAAATGGTCTCTTAATTTTTGCCCTGGCTGTATATGGTTTTAAAATGAATGTTTTTAATTAAAACATTAAATTTGTATAAAATTACACTCAAATTCATAAATAGAGTATTTGCAGCTCCATTTAAATTTTACAAACTTCTAATGAAATTTAAAGAAACATGTCGTTGTGGATTTACTATGATGAGTTCTCAATGCATTTTACATTGTTAAGTAAAGACATGATTTCATTACTCAACATTCAATCTGTCCCCCCGGGACACAGGGCTTTGGGATTTGGACTGAAAGAAAGTGATGAAATATTCATTGCATTAGTAGGAATACATAAATGTTTTCTAATTACAAGCAAATGGTCCCAGCCTGATCTGAATTCAAAACTATTTTACAAGGTGGCTAATTCATATGAATTCATGCAATTATTAACGAAACCTCAATACTGAAGCTCCTCCTCTGAACCATCAGTGGCGTAAAGGCAGATCATACTAAAACCACAATACATTATCTTCACAACAGTGATTTTCAATCCATTAAAATTCTGAAAAAGATTCAGCCAGGAGTCCCTGATGTTTCTTTGAACCGCTTGCCAGTTGGATTCCAGTGACCTTTTTGTCAGTGCTTGATGCCGGACTGAACAGCCCATCATTAAAGCGAACAAATGCCCACAATCCACTGGTGCATTTTAAATAGATGTGAAAGGTCACCAACTGGAAAGGCAATATGTTATAAGTTTCCTCCAAGATGCATCTTTTAGCATAAACAAAGGGCGGTTCTAGGGGAGCCAGTGCCCCTGTGTCAGCACACTTGGCCACCCCACTGGCCCCCCTAAATCTGGAATCGTTTCTGGAATTTTTACCACAACCGAGCAATTTCGGGTGCAATGCACAGTTTGTCCTGCGAGTGGCAAGCAAGCGCGCAAGCAAGACGCAAACAATGTCGAGTCTGTGCGTCTTCAGCAAAATTATGTCTACATCATACAGGTAATGGAAATATTTTGTAAAAATAGAAAGAAAATGCATATCATTACACATCATATTAAAATACTGACCTATATTTTCCGGTGTTGCGCGTGTTAAATCTACATATAAAGCAGTCGTGACTCTATGCCACATTTTCACAATTTTCCCATTTGCAGTTAAAATGAAGAAAAAATTCTAAGGATATGATGTCCTTTTTTAATAAGAAAACTAAAGATAATAGTCAGTCAAGGCTGGAGAAAGAAGATGCTTCTGAAAAAGAGTCAGAAATGCACAAAAGCTTAGAGAACGAAGAAAGTCCAGAAGAACAGAGGACCCATCAGCAAGGTGATTTAGTTGTGCAGAGAGACAACTTTTGTAACCCTGAAATTCCATGTGAAAAACATCCGTTTTTCAGTATTTAGCAGTATTTAGATAACATGGCATTCACATGAAAGTGTGCCAAAACCACATATATCACATGTGAAAATTTTGAAATTTATGTTTTTTTTTCCTTGTGTAAAGGAAATACCTGATAATGTGACTCATGTTTAGATGACTGCTTAAGTTGATTTTTGGATATCTTGTTTGTGGGTAGTTTTTCATTCATGTATGTACATTTAAGATGCAGAAAAGTGCTTAAATGTTATTATTGTTGTCATTGTTATTTTGACTATATACAATGTGTTGTGAAATAAATGACCGTGGAACATTAATTTGAGCTGAACTTGTTTTATTAGCTTATTAGTTTACTTCTAGAGAAAACAGTAATACATGACAGTGAAAAATGACTGAAAATTAATCATGACACATGTTAGTGTGCCCCCTAAAAGCATAAGTGCCTGGCCCCGAACCGCCACTGTATGGGAAACTTCCATGATTCTTCTGCTTTATTGTTCCCCATGGCTCTTCCGTGCCAGAACCTTGTCTTATATCCAGATGGCCACTTCATTAGTCTATGCGGTGATGCTACACTGGACGTGTAAACAGGCATGACAGACCTACGGTTAATTGATATGAATGTGGGTTTCTCACTGGTGAGGTCTCAAGAGCAACCACACTGAAATCATGAATGCAAATAAATGCAGTCACTGTTTTTCACAGTGTTCATTCCTGCAAAATGAAGCTTGTTGACTGCATGCATTGTCACCTGAAGGAATACTTGAAATTATGTTGTTTACCTATCTTCATGTTGTCCCAAATCTATATGACTTACTTTCTGCATACAAAAGGGGAATTTTAAAGAATACCTGGCAACACATTTCTTTATAATGACAGGGATTTAGGGCTAGGGCTGTCAAAGTCCAAATTACATCAAATATCATCACAGTATGTACAGTATGACATAACTAACACAGTAGGCCTATGTGTAATATTATTTTTTTCTTTTTTTGAGGCCATGCGAAGATTTTGAGTGAGCAATCAACCAGAAGGAAGTCATTATTCAGTTATGTAGAATATATGTATGAATGCTTTGATCATGAACCTTACTGATTTTGTCCTGAAGTTCAAATGTCAAAAGAGTAATCTTATGAACTACTTTAATTTTGCATTCTGCTTTTGTTTTCATCCTTTTCTGCAGCTCGAAACTTTATATGACATTCATTGTAATCGCATGTAAAAGAGCAACTAGTGCAATTGTTCAAATTCTCCGTCTCTCTTCCACGTAGAAAAGTCGTTTGAAATGACACGAGGCTGAATAAATAAAGACACGATTTTTCATTCTGGGGTAAACCGTTCCTTTCCAGAGGAAAATGTGACTGGTTACATGACACATGTGACAGACCTCTTGCAAGTGTCTGTTTTTGAGACTCCTTAAAAATGCATTTAAAATGATCTCGCCTCCTGCCAATTATTTTCAGAAAAAAAAGCACTGTTCAGAAGAACTTTTAGACAAGAAAAGGATGTTGGGGAAATAAGATACAGAGCTAATTGGAGCAAAGACACACTTTGAGACAGACAAGCGCTTGAATACGTTTTTGTGCTTGTGTCTTTTGATTGGTATTCCTGGAGACGCTCAGTAGCACGAGTGTCTTGCTCTCAATTCTGCACTTCTGAAGAGCGATTGATACAAATAGAGAGTGCCATTCTGAGTGAGAAGTCTTTATTTAAGTAAATGAAGGACCGGTTTCTCAGACTTTCTCGATAGAAAAGATAAGTACCGTGTTGAACTCAACCTTGACACCTCTTTGGCAAAAATGTATATTTGATCTGTTTCAAGAATGAATGAAATGACCTGAACCCTTTAAATTCACAGAGAGATCAATTCTTCTGGATTTGATTTTATGGAGTATGTAATGAAAGGTCGGTGTGTGCCTATAGTAGACGTTTCAGACCGATTTTTAAGATAATTCATCAAAGATGCCCCAAATACAAATGTACAATTACATCTCATCTTTTTAAGATTTAAAGCGCTACTTTAGCCTCAATTGTGTGTCATTACGATTACTGTGGGCTCGATTCCCAGAGGATAAACTGTGTACCCTGAATGCACTGAAAGTCGCTTTGGATAAAAATACGCTTTCTAATATATAATGACGCAAAAAATGTAAAGGAAAACACGATGCTACAATTTGAGAATCATCTAGCGTGTCCCAGGTCGTATTGCATCTTTTGCTCTGCACTCTCAGGTATTCCAACACAATCTCAACGCAAAACCGTAACTATTTTACGATGTTGCGAATTTTGGCTAATTGTATGAATTCGTACGATCTCGTTCGCACATTTTGGTACGATTTGCTTTCGCGCCAGTGACGGTAAGTTAGGGGCGTGGTTATGGGTGGGGCTTCAGTATTGCTTTTTTTAGTAATCGTACGTTTTTGTACAATTAACAACGTACGCAATCATACGAACAAGACACCTCGTCAAAAAATTACGAATTCCCGTGAGATCAGGTTGGGTGTTCAAAAAAGCATTTATTAAATCAGGCAGTATGGAGGTCAATCTTAATTCTGAAGGTCACTTCTTTATATTTCATTTCAACAAGGTCACGCGGGCTTTGGCGAGCTGTTTAAGTAATTGTGCTTATATTTTCTACACTCTGACAGGTCAATTCCATTATCGGAATTGTAAAGGAATAAATCTGGTTTATTAGATCATTTCCCTCATTTTGAATACAACACAAACTGGCAAAAATGGATGGAGCTGACAGTCGCTTTAATCCCATTCCCAATACATTCATATTCAAAGATGACTTTGATTTGTCAATATTTGTCATAGACATTTGAGTACCAGCACATTTTTGTATTTGATGGTGTTGACACAGAGTGATACAGGCAAGTAAATGGATGCAATCTGTAAACAAAAACAAAATTGAAGAACAAAGATAGAAGATGCAAAAGTCCCAGTAGTGCATAATGTTTAAATACAGCACAGTGCACACATTCTCCATGCATATTATGCATTGTTCATACTATATTAAAGCTCACACGCTCAATATCCCCCATCCACTTCGTTCCTTAATATATAATGAAAATGAAAAGAAATAAAGGTGGATTTGGGGTGGTGGAAGGGTGCCAGAAAAATTGTCACAGGAATCAGGTTTATATTGCATTGTGACTGACAGAGATGGATGGACATGCTCTTCACAGATTTTCATTTAAAGCTCCATTAAATACATTTAATATAAACTTTTCCTTAATTATTCCAATTCATTGATTCACAACGGGGGTACGCATACTCCAGGGAGTACTTGTGGTACTCTTGGGGGATGCCAAAAATGATATATTTTTATACATTTAAAGGTTGTTACATAACATACGATTTACATATATAATATGCAAAAATATTGTGCCGTCTATCATTTGCATTTAAAATTAGTTTGGGGAATTTATGAAAGATAATTGCTTTTCGTCCTCTATGTATTGGTTCACACAAAAAAATCTTTACTTTCTCCTTCGGCCAATTAAAAGTGATTTTGGCAACATCCCCTTCTCAGACAAATGGCCGACAGGTAGAAAAACAGAATCAATGTTTTTCCTCTGGTCATTGGTAACAGCTGTCTCCCTGTCCCCTGATTCCGGGAGGATGCCAAAGACATCAGATACATCAGAGGACCAGCCCCCACCAGCGCAAAGCTCATCCGAAGCCCATCATCTACTTGAATCCCATTATCAGAGACTATTGCTATAGACTGTCTCGCACACACGCAGAGGCGCTTATTCCAATATATATTTACAGCCCCGTGTCTCATCGGATAAAACATTTGAATTTCAAATCTCACCTCGAGAATCAATGTTTACATTACCTCTGGAAGCCACCCCACTCTCGTGAACGTGAATAGTGAGTTTGTTTGTTGCTACGATGAAACAAAGCTAACACGTCCCGCGATTGTTAAACACCCGATCGACGGTCTTTTAGTTTATCTAAACATCAAGACTATTAAAAATTCATAAAAGCCAGAGGCCCAAAACTTCAGAATGATTACACAGGGACAAAATGCCAGAGATGAGAAATTAGTAGAAGCCAAATGCAATTAAAGTTCCTCTCAAGCATATCGTGCGTGTCTGTAGCTCGATTTCATTATGGCGGGATACACCTATTCCTTTGGGCTCCGCGAGAAACCCGCATGAATAAACATGAGGGTGTGTTTTTTGCCAAACGCTAAAGGCCATGATGGCTCCTCTCTTGTGCCTGACAGACCACCTACATCTCATTAACCAAAATCCTTTCTCCTCCCTGTGTCCACATAACTCTGTCATGATCCTCTTATATTCGGCGAGATGTCGAATGTTTCTGTCAATAAAAAGTAAAAGGCCAAACGATTGCAGAGACTGTTTCAATTTTTGGATAAAATAAGCTCTCCAATGTATGTCTATATTAGTCATGACAATAAAACAGCATTGATTGACAATATTGATACAATCAATTTGAAACCAAGATAACAGTAACAGATGATTGTTTTTACAAAGAAACCAGTGTTCAAAACATTTATCATAACAATCATCTCTCTATTTGTTTATCTCCACAATGTGATGTGTTCAGGCTCACAGTCTACAGCATTAACGCAACTAGAACACATATTAAAATCTCCTACGAGCTTCAAGCTGTCTGAGAAAATTCAGTGGGTTGTAAGTGAACAATTCTTTCTCATGCACACTCAAACACACATATACAAAGCAGAAAAGCCCTATCGATCAGAAGACATCTGCAAGGGGAATGTGCTAAACCAAGACAAAGACAGAGCTGGAGACAAACACCTAACATGAAAAACAAATACTGCAGTTGCTGTCCATTAAAGGTCCAGTGTGCCATTTTTTGGAGGAGCTATCGACAGAGATGCAATATAATATCCATAACTACTGTATGTCTTCAGTGGTGTATAAAGACCTTACAAAATTATAAAGACCTTGGTGGCAATTCGCAACCTCACCACTAGATGCCGCTTAATTTCATACACTGAAAATTAATTTCATTATATGCCAAGAATAATTTGGACTGGAGTATACAAAATAAAAAACGATGTTTTGTCAACATCAACCGAAATAGGAATTTTTTAGACAGTAGAATAACACGTACTTAAACTGAGGGTCAAAGTTTGAACTACATTGTGATGCAAACAAACAGATTTCTCCATGCATGGCCCTTTGGAGAGCATCCAAATCTTAATACAAGCCACTAGGATCAAAGCAGAATCCCCACGGGTTTTGTTCACTAACA
The DNA here is from genome assembly GCF_024868665.1 of Triplophysa rosa. Lineage (NCBI taxonomy): Eukaryota > Metazoa > Chordata > Actinopteri > Cypriniformes > Nemacheilidae > Triplophysa > Triplophysa rosa. The sequence continues at coordinate 20,019,404 of NC_079903.1, read as the reverse complement.
ATCCACTGTCTTATTTATTAGTCCATGACTTGCAAATATAGATCAGAAAGTGAACCAAACAAGACTTGTGGCCTTAATGTTTTCTTTTTCTGTTTTATTGGCTTCTGCAGCTGCTATTTCATAGCACTAGTTCCACAGTTGTCGCGCTATTTTATCCGATTCCACCGCACACTCCACGTCCACGCATGCGCACGTACACAAACAAGTGCGTAATCGCGTCATTTCCACTCATTCTGCTCAATTCGACGATCAAACATTAGCGCAACTATCTGGTTGTAAACGGTATATTTAAGCAAAATGCCCAACATACAGGTATAATAAATTAGTCGAGTGAAGAATGAAGAATGGTTTTACGCAAAGAAAATAAAGTGAATTACCTACCTTCAAAACCACAAGCTCTTCTGAAGCGGTGATTTAATGGCATTTTCAAGTTACAGTAGATCCTCATCATAACCCTGAACTAAATGGGCCTTTCACTGGGCTTAATGGGCCGTTTAAACGATCTGTTTAAAGAAATGTGGAAAAAATAAACACAGAATGTCAAAGTATGCACCGAAGCACGTTAAAATATATTCATAACGCAAATATGCACCTTATTTTGCAGCGAAGCGTTTGAGGGAAGAACCACTAGAGGGCGCAGAAGAGCTACTTTTTAACAGCACACATCTGTAAACTCGATAGAAATATCTAAATTACCACATTTATTATATTTATTTTTACCATAACCTAACCCTAACATTACCATAACATGAACTAATGTTTTAAAGAGGAATATTACACAGTTTATAAAGTAAAATGTTCGAGCTGCCGATCTCGCGCCTGAAAGACGTCAATTCCTGGAGGATGATGTCATTAAGAAACTGGCTTTCGTTAGTTAAAGGGATTTTGAAGTAGACTAATGGGATGTAAAGTTGAATTGAGTTCACAGGGAAAAACGTAGGCTACACATTAATTAACGCAAACAACATTCTTAAGAAAATTATTTAATAATAAATGAAAAAATAAACGCATATTGCACGGCACACCTTAAACCAATATTCACACCTGTTCACTTAACTAATAATACTTACATCTTCAAAAACTGTTGAGTACTGCATAAAAAGAATGACCAATTCCCAAATTGTCACCATTATGGGAACACATTTTCCAAATTGTGCCAGAAATAAAATGCAATAAAATCCAAAAGAATTTCAGCGACCTCAATGTGACTTTTGTATCTCCAGGGTGTAAAGTTGAGAGCACCGCCCACAATGCTTTCTCAATCCTTTGAGGCTCTTAGCTGACCCCATTAGCTACTCTTGATGTGTCACACCAGACTAATCTCTAAAGTCTTTAAAGGAGCTCGAATAACTTCACAGATTTACCAGATTTACAACACTTGGTAATCTTTACACAATGGATTTTAATGTGTGTCTGAATATCTGAATAATATATGAAACCTTGGATGTGGTGTTGAGGATTTTTAAGGGGATCACGTGGTTTCTGCTTGAGATGTCTTCAGAACAATCGACAGTCGAGTGTTCTGTAGGCTAAGTTTGTTTTGATGCAATGCAAATGAATTGATAATTGACTCTGCTGCGAGTGTCCTCAGATAGGCCTACCTCCAAGATTACAAACACGGTGACCGGAAATTAAGGTCAGAGAACTTAACTTTAAACAATTATATGAGCTCAAGTAGGCTAACAAAATACATTAACTCATTAAATCTAATGAATTGGTGATTTAATCCAGAGCAGTTTGGCTGTCAAACCTAGCTAAAAGCAGTTTTCTGTTTGCAGGTGTCAAAATCTGTTAAGAATCTTAAGATTCTGGTGGTTTTCCAGTTCTCTGCTTTTTTCTGTCTTTTTTAGTATACAAAACTTTAGTTTAGTATACATTATTTGCTTTCTGTATCTTACTAGCGAAAAACTACAATAAAATGAGTGCTGTTATATGGCAAGGCTCTTGCTTTGCTTATAAGTATAATATAAATATTATTCTTCAGTGTGTAACAACTCGTCATACAAATACATTCATACATTTTTAACAATTGGACCTATAGACCAGAATATCATAACTATTTGTAAGCTGTTGTGGAGATGTAGTAAGCATATTTGATATAAGCATCTTTACCCTAGCAACCACAGCATAGCAACAGGCATAAAACCGCCGTTTTAAGTGTTGTGCTGCAGTTATAGTGGCAACCTAATATTTGTGGTTTTGAATTCATGGAACGTTGTTTATTGTGGGAACAATTCACGACACACAAGGCATTTTCGTAAATGCGAGAGTTTATTACTTCCAAATATTTTTTTGTTCTTTTTTTCACATGCTTTGTTAACATACAAAAATATATACAGCGCACAATGCCTTCAACAAACCAGCACGAATTTGCATCAGTTTATCCATAATAGATCAGAGAAGAAAAAAAACAGGGAAATATTCAACAACCTGGCTAGCAATTTGGCAGGAACCCCCACCCCCATGAAGAGCTACAGCCACCAAATACTGTGTGTCCCATTACAATTCTGATGCTCACAGGGTACAGCAATGAATACAAATCTGTGATGAAACAGCAGGAAAACAAATATAAACCCAGGACACAACCATCTGCAAACTCGTGTACTGAGCGAGAAGGTGGGAGTGCATGCAAGGTAAGGAGTTCCAAACGTTCCAGAAAGTCCTTGAGTGGATAGGACTGGAGACTGTTATGCTGGGGACACAGAAGACACTTCTGTCTTGCTGGTGGACACTGAGGACTCCTCATCTCCCATGGGGTTTTTACCGCAGAACAGAGTGGTTAGCATGCAGTTACGGAACTGTGAGGAGACACATGAGGGGGGTTAAAAGATTTTGATTTGACTGAGATGAGTGTTTTTACAAAGTGAGCGTACCTGTTTATTTAGCAGCACATAGATAATGGGGTTATAGATGGAGGAACTCTTGGAGAAGAAGGCGGGAATAGCCATGAACTGGGCTGTGAAAGGTGCTCCTTTGTTGAAAAAGATCCAAGCTGCGACAGTTGCATAAGGGGTCCAGGCCACCAGGAAGCCGAATACCATCAGGATGACCATACGTGTCACTTCCCTCTCAGCCTTCTGTGTGGAGGCTGAATCTTGCTGCTGCGCTGCGGCCTGTCAAGTCATAAAGCGTATATCGACTTGTCTAAACGGTTCTATAAAGAACCTTTAACATCTGAAGAACCTTTCTGTCTCTCAAAAGGTTCTTTGTGGCGAAAAAAGGTTCTTGAGATTATCAAAAGGTAAGAAAGAGATGGTTCCTTAAAGAGCCTTTGACTGAATGGTTCTTTTCCGAACCAAAAATTGTTATTCTATGGCATCGCTGTGAAGAACCTTTTAAGCACCTTGAAAATTCTTTCATCATTTACTCACCCTCATGTCATTTCAAACCTGTATGAGTTTTGTTCCTCTGCAGAGCGCAAAAGAAGATTTTTGGAGAACCAAACAACATTGGCCCCCACGGACTTCCATTCTCGGAATATCTTTTTTTGTGTCATAAACCGGTTTGGAATGACGAGGGTGAATAAATGATGAGAGAATTTGTATTTTAAAGTGAGTTATCTCTTTCATTAGTTCTTTTAACACCAGGTTGGTTTGAAAGACACCAACCCATCGCCATAGAATAAGGAGTGCTTTCAAGATTGCTTACCGCCTTCACTGTGCATACAAGGCGTCCATATGTGAAAAAGATGACGGTGACGGGAATGATAAAGTGGCAAACGAACATGTAGATCACATAGGACTCATTGTTGAATTTAGGGCTGAGTGTGTAGTAGTCTGGTCCACATGAACACTGCAGACCCTCGGGAATGTACCTGCAGAAACACACACGCAGAGTCATATTCACGAACAGACCAGTTTAAGTAGTCATTTAGCATAACATTTTTTCTTTCTTAAGCAAACTGAGAACAAAATATTCAAAATGAAATGAACCCAGCTCAGATCGCTAAGCCACATTCCTGTTCTCTATAATACAAGAACAGAGTTACAAAAAGGACACCATCCTTACCTAGACCAGCCGACAAGTGGTGGAGCAGCACAAGCCATGGCCATGAACCAGGTGAAACCTATTCCTGACATGGCATGTCCTGCAGAGAATTTGAAGCTTCCCATGGGTTTACAGACCACAATGTATCGTTCAATGGCCAGCACCACCAGCGACCAGAGAGCTACCTCACCTGGTGGGGAATCAACTTGATCATTAAATCAACATAATATGAAGTCTAAAATGAAGCCTCTGTTATGTAAAAAGTACAAGCAAGCATCTTTCATCATCACTGACCTCCAAGCGTCGCCATAAAACCTTCAACGGCGCATCCCAAGGGTCCCAGAATGAAGTAGCCGTTGACTGCTGAGGTGATGGTGATGGTGAAGCCGAATAACACCATGATCATCCCCGCGACGGCCAGATTGACCAGGATGAAGTTCAACGGCTGCCGGAGCTTCTTGTGTTGCGCCGTGACCACGAGAGTCAAGCCGTTGATGGGAAAACCTAAACAGATGAGCAAAAACATGTAGAACGCTAGAAATTTGAACTGCCACGGGTCTGCCAGGTAGTACTGCGGGTACAGGAAGGGGTCCCGCACCAGCCCCGTACGGTTACTCAAAGGAATGTAGAAGTTGTCCCCCTCGAAGCCATGAACACCAAGCATGTTTTCAGGCATCTTGACGGTTTGAGTGGTTCTCTGCGCCTCTCCTGACTTTCTGTGAATTCTGAATTGTAAAGGTGGTTTTTATACCTTGAGTAAACGGACTTACAGAGATTAATGGGGAAGGAACGAAATGGGATCAGGATGGACACGCAGAAAGTGACGGAGCTAATCTCATGGCCTCATTAGAAGGTGTGAGACATGCCAAACAATCACCTGTTGAGTCCAACAAGAGATCTGCGGGATTATCACAGCATCTGAAAGAGACTTTATAAGAATCTATAGGTAACATTTGACATTAGTTTCAATGTTTGACACGTTGCATAATAATACTTATGCACTTATGCACAAAACGGTTAAAATAGACAAATATAAATACACCATAGCATGGCCAAAAACAACGTAGTGTTGCCATCAATTAAATCTTTTGAAAAATTAAGCATTTATGTATTGTTCTTAATCGTACTCTTGTTTTGTGAAGACCTCCCAAGCGCTTGTATTTTTCACCAAGACACTAAATCCAGATTGAGTGACCGGCCCTTTTATCATCTTCCTCCACAAATGTCAAATGGCATCGTCTGCCTTCAAAAACTGACAGTAAGTGGCAAAAAATGTGGCCGTGACTTGACAAGGATCCACCTTAAATTACAACAGCAGCACTTAATTGTTGTTCGAAAATAGCACATGATGGGCCATTAATGCGCCAAAAGTGCATTTCCAAACTGCTTTCAAAAACCGGGATAGGCTTATTGTGTGACACCAATATTATATGCCTTCATAATGTCATCCAAATGTCAGATGAACTGTACTTATGGGTCAGGAAGATCAAGACGTGATGGATGAGAGACGTTACGCCTTTTTTTGGGCGGCCTCTTTTTCTATTCACGTTAATGGACTTTGACACCCTCCCTTCGCTGGCGTGTTCCATTCAAAGCTGATACAGAGCAAAAAATAACATGATATTGCTTTTCCTGAAAGCTGAAAAGGTTGCCGAGATCTGTCAAACATGTATATCGTTCAGTGATTTTAAGCAAATATTCATGAGAAAAGATGAATAAATGCAGGTTAAAGTTGCTTTAATCCAACTTCCTCTCTGTCACAATGTGACACGTCCCTTTTGCCAGCGTTCCTCAACCCAATCCTGTTGTCTAATTAGAATTAAGCAGACATCACTTAGAATTTAATGTCTCCCTTCATCTGTACAGTAAATAAGATTTAGGCTGTAGTAAATGTCAAATCATTATAAGTGCTTCTTAAGTTTTGGTCTTATTTGTCAAAGCTGGTTTTGGTGTTTTGGGTTTGCAGCAGATATATTCAGTGTTTGTCAATTATTTCCTTTTACAAAAAATCATTTCCACAGGAAAAAAATCAATTTTTTCAGTTTTTTACTGTACTTCTACATACAAAATATTAGTGTGCCAGTGATTTTGCGTGCATGCAAATGAACAGTAGCAGTTTTCAAGTAAATTTTACATTACATTATCATGCTAAATAATGTAAAGAAAATTCTATGAATATAACATTGATATCTTTAATATTGACTGAGTAATGCCATATCAAAGACTAAAATGATCATCAAAAATGAATGGTTGAAATAATAAACAGTTTTTGCTTTATGTAAGACCTCATCCAATCAGACTGTAGGGTCATATGAAGTATTTAAGAATGCCTAACGCTGCTCAAAATGTGCTACATTACCGACATCTTAAGTGATCTAAATTCATGGTGTCAGTTTTGCTGACGTTGCTGATGGGTTTGTCTTGTCGAAAACAGCATATAATGCTCCTAAAATAAAGGAATTTGACCATAACAATATTCCATTATTTGTTTCCTTGCAGAGTTAACCACACATAAACGAACTGTACATTTATAATCATGGCATAAAAATTGTTTCTTCGTGGCAATAAATGCGTTTCACTTACCTCAGCACAAACAGTCATATCTCACTGCAATAGCAGCACCGCCGCTAGGCGTAGTTAAGTGGACACCAGAATGCTGAATAAATTACTCGAAATGTTATGTTTGTACAAATTATCGGAGGCTGTAAGTGACAGGTACATTGCAGCCAAATCATTTTGTTTTCAGGATTTTGCACTCATTAGATCAGCATGGAAGCTATAATATATCTGGGGTGTTGAGACCGTGAGACAGTTTGGCTCTCTACTCTCCTCAACTAAGTGTAAACTGGATTTTTAGACGTAAATCTAGTGAGTGCCCGTAAAATCTGTCCATATACTGAAACTACTCCACTTCGCCACATGCTTCCGATACTGAAATAAATGATGTGGGTGCTGTGGATGCTTCTCATGGTGGGCTTTCTCTGTCTGCTTGGTGTGCGGAGGATAAGCCTACCAGTGTGATCTTTATAGGTTCTCACACAACAGATGGCTTGAGAACGTAATTCATTTGAGTCTTTTCAATGCTTTGACAAGCAATCATTTGCTCTGAAAACAAGTCAACTCTCTTGAGTGTTAGTGAATTAGTTCAAATACGACTTGAGTTCTGCTAGTTCTATAAATTAGAAAACAATCAAGTACAACAGCCGTTTTGTATATTTTGCTCCTTGAATTACACGGTATTTGCCAAGTGTGCTATATAATGTCATTCAGTAACATTTTGAAACATTCACATTCACAAACGGATATGAAAAGCTGAAACAAACATTTAATTTAAAGATTTAAACTACTAAATGTTGGTTGTTATGAACTGGAAAATAAGTTTGAAGACTTGAAACAACAGCACATTTCCTCACAATGTGAACACACAGTCACTTAGGGTTTGATGTTGTCACAGCACCTCTTCAAGAGTCGGGAGCACCTCGCCTTTCAAATAAGCATCTAGATCAAGTTCAGGATCATCCAGATCAAGGCTGAGGAATTTCTCCACCACCTCAGCACACCTGAATCAGAAAAGACAATAAATATTCAAAGCCAAACAGTGTGCTTTGGTTTCTAATGACACACATCCGTTGATTTTCAGCATTTAGGGCACCCCAAAAAAAGTCCACAGGACCTTCATAGCACTCCTAAGAGGTGACAACCCTGTTCCTATAACTGTGTACAAAACATTCCCACGCTTCCCCAGCAACCTTTTTTGAAGTGAACCAATCCACCCTCCATCAGCAAAGTGTAACAAATGTGTACTATTTGTGTGATTGTGCTTTGTACTTGCATTTCAATAGCTAACTAGATTTACATAATTTTATGACAGGTTATAGACCACAGCACAATTTGTAAAAACTGGTCCAGAAGCACTTCCTGTATTATATATATATATATATACTGTATATATATATATATATATATAAATGAAATAAATATATATATTGTTTCTGGTATAAATGATCTGTGAGTATTGTGTTGAAATGTTTGTGTAGTGTTAAAAATTGAAACAGGAAGTTCTTCTGGACCAGCCCTGTTTACGTCATCTTAAGTGGTCTATTTCATCATCATAAGAATGATGCTGTTTTTCTCTGTAGTACCTGCTGTACTGTTCATCTGCAGAGGGACTGTCCATCTTTCTGATTGTACTTCCTGTTCTGTACAACTCCGATACCTGCATAGTAGATTTAGAAGGAAAAATGTCCCTAGTGTCAAAACGGGAATGAATGAAAAATACTAAGCAAGCAAACACTTGGTTAAATGGAACAAAGTCATTTTCAGTCAATGTCATACCTCCACTCCTCTCTTGACCATGGCAGGGGGAACACCTGCCAGAGTGGCGATATTAGCTGCGCAACTCGACTGGCAAATGCCGTTTCTGACTTGGTATAAAAACACCAGCTCTTCTCCTTCTATAGCCGTCTCTAGAGTCTGTCAAACAAAGAATCTACTATACTGCACTGCGTAAGAAATCCGATGGAAATGAAAGAGATCTGTTGTTTTAATATGAGAATACTGTATAGGAAACTAAATCCGGGCACCAATAAAGAGAGCAGTGGGGAATCAGGGAGCAAACCCAGCTGTATGAGGCTGTGGAAGTTTGTTGCCAGGAGTAAGTGAGGACACTCCGACCCACGACGCAACCAGTGACTGAAACATGCGGTCAGGAGAGACAATCCATCCACCTGCATCACACATACACATTGTTTCATGATATTTGTAAGAATCTAAAATCTATTCTAAATGGTGCAATGTTTTACACGCTTACTGTGTTTGTTCCCTTGCCAAATTCATCTACCAAAACAAGAGAATTACCAGTGCTGTTGTTCAAGGAATGAGCCATCTAAAATGAAAACCATGTATCGAAATTACTGGGAAACATTTAAATAATGATATCACAATTCAGTAGTAAAATATTTGAATGACATCATCAACAGCATCTTCTACAGGATCTGTATGAAACGGGTGTGAATGTACACCATTTAGTGAATATCGCTAATACGGTTATTTTCTCTGTGCTTAAAAGAAAACAAGGGGTCCAATTTCAAAATTTGGAAAAATCTATCACATGCATCCACAAAACTAAACATGTCTGGTATGTTGTGACAGATTATGTTATCACCTGGGACAGATGTTACAGCGCTTATGTTTGTTTATTAAGGTGATTTACCTGGTTCAGATCTATCATGAAGGTACTCAGACCCACTGACACAGACTCACGGCTCTGCATACGAGTAAAGATTGCATCCACCAGCCCAATCTCTGCCTCTTTAGCAGGTACGTCTGAGCCGATCAGGGCCATGAACACGATCAGACCCACCTACATAAAACAACCAGAATAAGTCACTGATGAAACACCTGCATACACTGACTATACTCAGGACTATGTGTTTTACGTGACATCCGTATTGCTCGCCTGTTTGAGGTAGATGCTCTTGCCCGAAGAGTTTGGGCCAGTGATCATTTTTACTTTGCCGTCAGTTTCAGAGCTGATGTAAGTGTTTGATACAAACACAGGAGTACACAGCTCCAATAAAGGATGTCTGACATAGAAAAACAGATAAAGAGAGGAGCTTGAAAAGGGCAGTTTATGCCAAATTAGTGAGATTTGTAAAGCCTCTAATAGAGTGTAAATCCTGTAATGTGCACCGTGACTCAATCAAGGCCAGCCTATGGTTCGGTGTCAGGGTTGGACAGCAGTAGCTGTGGTCCTGTGAGGCCTGAGCCAGAGCAATTAAACAGTCCAGCTCGGCACACAGGTTCATGACATTGTAAAGACAGCCGCTCCGCTGGAGCACGGCGGCCTGAAGATCCCTCATTACAGCCATCTCCAAATCTGCATACACAGTTATGTACACATTTTGTGTATTTATTGCGAGAACTGAAGAAAAGCAAGAAAGAAAGAAATGGAGAGAGCAAGAGTGAGACCTATGATGTCACAATGCAGATCTCCCAGCATGTTGTCCAGCTCTTTGGTCCGGGCACTGCGGTAATGCAGTCGGTCCTCCGATAGAAACTGAGAATGAAAACAAAAAATAAGCTCTTGCCAATCCCTTTAAAGACATACAAAGCATTAATGAATCATTATAATTTTTTTACTTAATTTTACAGGCAATAACAGTGCATAATACAATAGATTGTTATTTGTTTTAAATACCAGCGATTGCAAGGCAGCAAAAGAATATGTTAAGGTTTAAAGTCCCCGTGAACCGGAAGTTGCGATAGCTTTTACTTCCGTATTTTGACACATTTCTGAGTGAAATGGAATTTCTAATGAGGAAAAATAGTGGCCGTGGCTTTCATCTTTCTCTGCGATTTGATTGGATGTATAAAAACAGCCGTTGCATTTTTTAAATGGAACTGGCAGCAACTGACAGTTGGAGGGGAGGAGTTAACAAATGCTCCGCCCAAGCCGTCTAACATATGTCATTTAAGATGGATAGTGGTTACAGGAAGGAAGTGCATTTTCAGATTTTAACTAAAGATTATGAGGGCACACGATTTTTAAAAAGAGAATGACCCACATTGATAAACTATTTACGATAAACGTTGCATTATTTCATGAAAAATAGGCATTGTGATTTTTCATTTCACTGGGACTTTAAGGTAAGCTCTGGGTTTTAAGCTTTGGTTCTGCGTAAATGAAATGCAGCATTCGCTATGCCGTTGTCATGACACCCAGTACTTGTTTTCCGTGAGCTCCTCACAAGAATCAATACATAGTCCCTGTGCAGTGTAAACTATAGGGCACACTTCAATATGCAAATATTTAATTATTGCTGTCTGTTACACTATGACCGCTGAACACTTTGTCATTACAACACAACAGGAGATTTTTGATATTTCAAAGTATAATACTTTAGGGGTTTTTGTCACACCGGCCAATAGTGGACCATAAATACATCTTATTAGGCATGAAACTGCTTTTGTATTCATTATTCACCACATCGGCCTATGAGAGGAGATATGAAAACTGAATATGAAAAATATCAAGTATAATTTTTTTTTGTCAGATTAATGCGTTGGTGCAGGGAATATTCCACAAATGTGTCACCACAAAAAAAAACATTTGATGGTAAAACTTAAAGAAAAGTAAAACTGAAGTAGAAAGTTTATGTTACATATAGGTGAGGCTCAAAGATTTCAGTTAAACCTTGTATTATGTTGCAGTTCCTAATAAAGTTACTTGCCAATTGGCAAGCAAATGTCTTTTTACTCACCAGAGCCATTTTACTTGCTTTTGGCACTTGGCTGGTGTTAATTTTGGCTAATGAACAGACCCCTAACCAGAATGCTTCGGAATTATCAATATACCGCTCTCTTTCAAGCACTGTTATGAAAAAACGCTGGCATACTCACAACAAAGTCAAGACCATCAATTTCATAGCTCTGTTTATCCAGCATGGTGGGTAATCTTGGCACTGACAGTAAAAATCCAATCTGTTATCCAACACAAAATCAAATTCCAAAATCATTTACTGTATATTGCCGTCAACACCCATGAAAACATATAAAGGACTTATCTGCTATTAAATTACGGCATCGCTAAAATATGCTAGCATTTTTACAACCTGTTCTTTCTATAATTTCAACGAGAATGGAAAGTCTTACAGTGGTAATAAAAATCCTGTTTAATTCCTAAATGTGCAGAGAATACGAAAGGTTAATTCTCCACCAAAGTGAAAACACTGTGGCTCTATCGTCATATTCTATCATTGCTTGTCATAAAGAGACATTGGCATGCTTTAATTACAAGCTGGGACAATCTGGGGTCAGGGGTCTTGCTCAGGGGCACAGTAGTGACGTGACTGACACTTCATTTATTGGGTCATTTCAACATAGAATTGAACCCGCAACCTTCATGTTAACAGCTCAGGGTCTCAACCATTAGATTTCAGGTCTCAATGTAATGAATGGAGAGCAGCGGTAATCACATCCACACCAGAGGGAGGTAGATGACACTACAGGTGGCGAAACGAGGGTCCAGGTTCTCCAGCTCAGCATGAGCCACGTCTGTGAGGAAATCTGGCAGACCCATCATCCTTCTTTTCTCTAAGAAGAGAATAGAAAACAAATATAAATTGTATAACCATTCATTCATACACTTCCCGATTTAAGGCTGCTGAAATTTTCAGGCTCAAAGTGAGAAAAAAAATGTATCGTAACAATTTATTGGCTGTATTTTCACTGTTAATATAGTTATATTTTATTTGTAATAGCTATGGCTACCAATATATGGTTCACATTTGGTTACTATTCCATCAAAAACAAAAAAGCCATGGGATACCACTCACTCTCGTCAATAACAGGGTTGATGTTCTGCCTAACAATAAATCGGTTCTCGGCTATACTTGCCTCGAAGTCCACCTGCAATGAAAAACAAAAATTCAATTACAATAACTCAGGAAGAATTTATCATACATTTCAATGCAAACAATAACTGAAACATGAGTTAGATGCAGTTGTTAAAGGCACAGTTCACCCAAAAATAAATATTCTGTCGTCATTTACTCACCCTCGAGTTGTTGCAAATCTGTATAAATTTCTTTGTTCCGATGAACACAGAGAAAGATATTTGGAAGAATGCTTATAACCAAACAGTTCTTGGCCACCATTGACTACCATAGTAGGAAAATGACAATGGTAGTCATAAGTGCCCCAGAACTGTTTGTTTTCCTACATTCTTCCAAATATCTTCTTTTGTGTTCAACAGAACAGAGAAATTTATAAAAAAGAAGAATATTTACCTACTATGGTAGTCAATGGTGGCCAAGAACTGTTTGGATACAAGCATTCTTCCGAATATCTTTCTCTGTGTTCATCAGAACAAAGAAATGTATATAGATTTGAAACAACTTGAGGGTGAGTAAATTAAGACAGCACATGTTCCTTTAACAAGTGTTAAATGCATTGCTCCATGTCTTCTCACCACTTTACTGATATATGTGGCGATGTAGAAAAGATCATCGGTGAAGTTTCCGCTGATTTCACTGAAAAGTTGAATGTTTTGGGGCAGAGAGCGAACGGTGTCCATAATGCACACTCCACTGTACACTGTCTGAAAACAGAGAAACACAGTGGACAACAAAACAAGATGTCCGACTCTCTGCAGGAGACACACAGCCACAGTCAATCTGAGTGTTTTGTGAGCACACCTTGTATAGACTTTGCCAGTCGATGACTTTTGTGTTAGAGAGGGACATTCTCTGCAGCAGAGTCTGTATAAAAAAAGCTTTCATTTTCAAGAGACAATAAATAGCCTTTAATAACATAATCAAAACGCCCCCATAGCCATGTTGTATAAATATGCCTGTAAACACTTTTTTGCTAACAAGACATCAAGAGCATAAGCTATAAAGAAAACCTGATGAAAACTTTAAACATTGGCTTATTAAGTTTCACAAAGGTTTAATGAGGAGGCGATAACCGTGACGGATTGGATCTTTCAATCATTTGGATGGCAACTTCTAATGTTGCTCTGTTTTATTAAGAATCAATCATAAACTATAATAATTATAATGTTTTAGACACAAACATCACTATAAAGTGTACCGAGATGCTCTTGATATTCCGCAGGCAGCTCTGTAGTGTCTTGAGTTCGCTAAAGTTACGAGGGGATGTAAAGAAACGGATCACCTCCTGACGCCTCTCCAGCACATTTAGATCTCTAGTAGGTCTGTGGAACCAATGTCTGAGTGGAGAAAATATTTTTCTTGTAGTTTTGAGACTACACACCTTTTAAACATGTTAGATTGTCTGTTATTAAATTAGGAACTTTTACCGTAAAAGCAAAGACCCAGACCTGCTTCGACAGCAATTCAGTACACCTGCAAAAAAAGAATGCCAGCATAACTTTCCCATAATGCATTTGTCAAAAAGACATTTTTACCCAAAAATGAATGCTCCGCCCTTATTTATCTTGTATGGAGATTTACCAGAATTTGGCATTTAATATTTTATGCTCTTTAATATTCAATATTAAACATTTTTAATATTTGTCATCAAAATATGAGTTTGGAATAAGAAGCGAGAGAGCAAAGAATGACTGAATTTTCATTTTTGGGTGGACTCTAGCACCGCAAACAAGAACTTTCAGTAATGTAGTGACATCAGAGATGTTGTTATCGTACTGTAAACACCCCACAGAATAAAGTGTTTTACCGTAAAGACTCATTCCTTCTTTCTCTCCTGACTGCAGTTTATAAACTGAAGGATGCAGCTCAGATTTAAAGATCTGCAGGGCACTAAAAATAGTGTGAACAGTGTGAAACACTCGAACAAATGGAGAGGTGATATCTCATTAACATATTCATAAGACCAACCTGTATGTGTCTCTGTCAATGTATACAATATCTTTCCTGTGACATAAAAAGTTTCAAATTCAACATAAACTGGGTAACAACTGCAATGTTTACGAGCACACTAGAATATAGATACATTTAGGACATATATGAATATGTGGTTGATGTACGTGAATGTCTTACAGTGTGTAGGCCAGAATCTGAAATATGGGAACACCCACAGTGTCATCCAACTCTAGGCCAACTCTCCTTCTTTCCACACACTTCAACAGTCCTCCTATAGACCTCACCTACGAGTGAAAGATCATGTTGTGCCCATTCATTTACCCTGCAATGATATTTCTCCAGCATAAAACACACTCACCATCAGCACTGAGTTTAAAGGGATACAGGAGGAGAGATAGGGAATTTTCTCACTCTCTGTGATAGAAGGAGGGAGAAACGGGAGCTGTGCTGTGAGGAGTCGCTGCTTGCTCAACTCTAAACCTGCAGAGGGCAGGAGAGAGTTATTTCTTGATACTATGTCTCACTAACAGTCAAGCACACATTACATTTTGTTTTATGCTGTAAAAACACAACACAATTTTACATTTTAAGAATCATGATAAAGAACAGAATACAACTATTTCTAATGGCTCACCAAAATTGGCACTTGGAAATATGACCACTTCAGGTCTATAATCTGGATTTAATTCTGAAATGGAGGGGAACCTCAATTAGACAAGGGTTTGATAACAGTCGTTAAAATTATTATTCAAATTACTTGTAAGATTTTACCAAGTTTTTCAATGAACTGGGTCAAGCTGTTCTCCTGTTTGGCACTTGTAATTATGACAGCTGGACTCAGTTCCTGTATGACTGAAACAGTCATTCAGTCATTGTGAAAACAAAAAAAACACACTGGCCACATCATATACTACTGACACGTATACCGTACATTAACCAAATCAAATTTTCAATGTTCGAGAATAATCAAAAACAAAGATTCTGCCAGATAAAACCAACAGACCCTATAAATGCATAATGAATGAAATAGAGAGAGAGAAAATGTAAGGGTGAGAGTAAATGTATGTGTGTGGTGCAGTACCTCTATCTAACAGCTGGAGTTCGCTGTTTTCCATCGTGTCCGGCATGAAATGCAGAGTACAATCACTGTTGTCATAGTAACTCAGTCCAATATGGCTTTGCTGAACAAACACACTCAGAAAAATCTAAAATAAAACAATGTTTTTGACACAATGAAGTGCTTTATAAACGAGTTATTAATTAAAATACTAATAATTATTTACCTCATGACTTTCTTCATCATCATCTCCATCTACACTCACATCTCTAAATTCTACTTCTTGTGAAACACTGCTTTCAGACATATTTTACTGTATAAAAAATTCAGTTAAAGTTTGTATTTTTTTTAATAGTTTACATTTCCTTAAAAGATTTTCCTGACACTACAATAAAGTACTTTAGACCTTCAAATCCGTTGCAAGCTGTTCTTGAGGGCGGATGAATAAACTGTTGTGTTTTTCTAACCGATTTAATCAGTAAATCTGAGGAAGCCGAAGCGCGCGTCACACCTGAGGTAATTCTCTGAAGAAGTTTCTCAAATCGAGCAAAGGTATTAACGAAGTTTTCACCAAATATAATTGACACCAACCCGCTTGTAGATGTTTATACAAACCTAAAATAATCGATTAATTGCTTGGTATGAATGTTTTTTTAATATAAGAGCACGCTAGACGTCTGTCTTGTTTCGTCCTCGGTCCACAAGCAGGCGCCTCACAAACGTGTCCCACCAAACAACGCATGCGCGCGCACGGTTTGCTTTTTACAGCATAATTATTTCACAGGCACAATTGTTATGGTCAAACACGTACCTAAAAATCATTACTGCACAAGAAAAAGTATAGTCCCTGGTGGGGCACAATTGAAATTTTATATTAAGTATTCTAGAAGTTAATAAAACGGCAACTATCAAATACGGTGCATTTTTTATTTAACAGACACATGATTTCCTCCCCCAGTAGCACTTGTATTTTCCACATAATCTGCAGAAAGTGGTGTAAGCAGGTCAATTTTGTCAGTATAGGAAACACAAAATAGTGGTTTGCACACTAGTGGACCCCCCCAAAAATTTTTGAAAATAAGAACACAGCTCTTCTCATACAAGACAATCTCAAAATCTCCTGTTAAAAACACAACACAGAAATAAACACATGCATACAATTTTTCCCAGAACTGAAAAATAAACATTGTTTTTTTTCTGTAAACTCAAGATGAGATAATTTGAAGAATTTAGGAAAACAAACAGTTCTAGGGCACCTCTGACTACCATTTAATTTCTCCTACTATGGTAGTCAATGTCCCAGAACTGAAAATTGCTAACATTCTTCCAAATATCCTTCTCTGTGTTCATCAGACCGAAGTAATTTATACAGGTATGAAATGACACGAGGGTAAGCAAACGATAATTAAATCACTTGTTATAATTTGATTCTGTGGCAAATTAGCAGCACACCAATAAGTGAAGCACTTGCGTTCCGAATGAACATTGCTTTTAAAATGGATAAAACACACGAGACCGTGTAAGTTTCATTTGTCCTTTATTGTAATGCAACAATAGAAAATGGAGATTAGCGGTTAGACTTGGCCACTCTCTCCAGCTCATCTTTCTTCTTGATGGCGTAAGAGTTGGAGGAACCCTGAAATGAACAAAAAACAAACAATTAGAGCAAAAATAAAGACAATCTAAAGGTTGGTATCAAGTAAAATCCTAGATTGTTTATTTCACCTTTGCAGCATTGATGAGCTCATCAGCAAGACATTCTGCAATGGTCTTGATGTTTCTGAAAGCAGCTTCTCTTGCACCCGTGCAGAGCAGCCAGATGGCCTAAAACCAACAGAGCACATGAAAAGATCATGTCATTGCTAACACACTATAAACTTCACCAGGCACTTCTGTGCTGCAGTGTTTCTGAAAATGCACTTTAAAAAAAAACTGACCAAAACATTTCCAAGTTTGTAAAAGAGTAAGTGTAAAAGTCTGACCTGGTTGACTCTACGCAGAGGGGACACATCAACAGCCTGTCTCCTCACGGTTCCAGCACGTCCGATGCGAGTGGAATCCTCACGAGGGCCACTGTTGATGATGGCGTTCACCAGAATTTGCAGGGGATTCTGGGAAAGAGATTAATAGCCAAAGTATAACTTGAAGCCATTCAAAATCTACAAGAAATGGTCTTCTATTACCACAGTAAATCTATTTTGCAAAGCTTTCATCTTCATAAACCACATTCTCATTTTTATAAAAGAGAAAAACTTATGAGCTTCTTTGCAACATTGAAACCAAATCACAAAATTAGCTTCCTCACCTCACCGGTGAGCAGGTGGATGATCTCAAAGGCATGTTTCACGATGCGAACGGTCAGCAGTTTCTTGCCGTTGTTGCGTCCATGCATCATCATGGAGTTAGTGACACGCTCCACGATGGGACACTGAGCCTTACGGAAACGCTTGGCTGCGTATCTGCCGCTTGAGTGGGGGAGGTATTTGGCATATTTCTCCTTTACGGCAATGTAATCCTATAGAAAAAATATGCGTCACGTTAATCTTCTTGGGTGATCTATTCAAAACTTGTATTTTGTAAATTTGTATTTTCGAGCATTTACGTATGTGTCTGGTTCCTAATCAACATACAAGTATAGTCAAACATAACCTTAAAAGAATTGACATAAACAGGCATTAAGCAAGGCAAAAATAAGCTATGGGGTTTATTACGTACCTGCAGGGAGATGTCATTGATCTGCACATCTTCTGTGCTCCATTTGCCAAAAAGTTTGATTTCTGGTGTCTCGGCAACAGCCGGAGTAGCCTCCCAGTCTTCTGCCATCTATTAAAAAGAGAAAGAAAAAACATCATCAGTGACGGACACTTCCGTTTCATTTACTAAATTAATAACATTATTCACACAAAAAAATGAAATATGAGAGTAATAACTTCTAATAATCAACGATTACGGTATATGGACACATGGACCTATAGACATCTTACTTGAGCCTCACTCGGCGGAGTCACAACCGATACTAACTACGGTCTATACGTTTCAAATATGACCAAATTTGTGCCAAACATTCCTAGTTCAACCAGTCAACATAACTTAAATAAACCCAATATACGAAGAGTGAGGTGTCACAAATGTGAGATCGCTCATATTGTCTGTACTGCGGATTTATGGAACGTTTCTGAAATTCATTAAAATAATCTTTCCAACAGATCACACATCACATGAAATGGTCATATCATACATAAAGAACTCTTAACTATCCGGTATGTCTATTTCGAGGTGTGTAGGAACGGTGAAAACGTTTTAGAATGGGGTTTTAATCGTTACCTTCGCAGCGTGTGTGTGTATGGCGCACTCGAGCAGGCGGAAAGGAAGAACGACACGAGGCCGGAGAAAAAAATCACTTCCGCTCAATCCACTTCCAGATCGGAGTCTTCTTCGTCGAGCGTCAATAAAATTAAATGTTGAATTGGCGCCACCTGCTGTTTAAATGTTTTTACATCAATGCATTTGTTGGATGCCAAGTTTATTGCTAGATGATTTAGAAGATATTGTTTTGTCAAGTTATTCAAAAATAACTTGACATCTTCAGTAGATAGAAGATACAGTTATCTTTAATCTTGTGCAACAGTAGATGTGTACCGTTATTTAGTTAGTTACTACATTATTTAGCCAGCAGAGAGCGGTAAAGAATTGATACTGTGCTTAACAAACCTCATGACATGCCAAATTAAAAATGAAGGTTGCCTAAAATATGAACATGTAAATGTACTTTGTAAATGAAGAATAACGCTTAGTGGTTTAAATAAATATGCATACTTAAATTAGTTTTATAACATTTTGGCAACATTTCTATATCATATTTTCATTTAATAATGTCATTGTATAGTTTGTTTAAATTTTATAATCGATATGTAACAAATAATCGAATCAAGCTGATATGAGCCTTTTATGCTTCTTCGGTTTACTTTGGTTTTCCATTCATCATATGTCCCTTTTAGATGTTGTCCAGTTACTCTCAAGTTTGTTGTTTTTCTCATAAAAGCGTCTGCCAAATGAATACATGTACATGTGCCTCTTTGTATTTTAAAACCACAATTAAAATGAGATGTTTAAAAAGGTTTAAGAAGCTTTCAATATATTTCTGTCGTTTTATGCGTTTATTTGTTTATTTATTGTTAATAATTAATAACTTGATAATTATATATGTTAATTTAGGATGGTAAATTAGAGCTTTACATATTGTATCACAATAAGATCACAATTTATGGAGAATATAGTATTTTCAAATAATTGTGTTAAAATTGTACCCGTTTTGTAGTCTCGAACTTTGGATGGCCTGAGGCTTTTAATTTGAAATTGCACTTCCAGTTGTGTTGCGGAAGTTCACGTTGGTGCAGTGGTGACTAGTCTGAATGCAGACGCACGGGTGTCCGCACTGAACAGGCAAAGCAATAACACTCCGAAACTCCTTACTCCAGGATTGACACCGCTCTTCTTAAGAAAAGTCCGAGGCAAACCCAAATAAGGTGTAAAATTGTTTATTTCCACTTGTTGTTTGCTCACCATGTTGTTATTTAAAGTGCATGCAGTGGCCTATCAGATCAAATACAGACCGCAGTTGCATATGGTTACGCATTCAGGCTCTGATGTACATTTCTGTTTGCATGAGAAGATTACAGTAATAGATAAAATTGCATTAGATACTGTGTGCTGTGAGGGATGTTGGCCAACCTGTTATAATTCACACCTTTCTCTTGCACACCAGACGCTGAAATGTCTGAGTCTGAATAATACTGTGTGCATGAATCAAGTGACAGACCAATATATCATATGAGAAAATGTTCAACCTATTTGGTCACTTTTAACCTTTTGCCATAACTAGGTGAATAGTCCTGCCCATAAGCACAAACATTTATTGTTGTCTTTAGGTAACAACACTACACTAGTACGTAAACATAGACTGGGTTGGATGCATATGAGCTCAAAGGTTTTATGTAGTGTGAATACACGTCAGTGCTGCATGATATCGCTGGCAATGCGGTGTTATCATACATTTGCATATATCTCAGCAGGCTATGCAGTGAGCTGTAGCATTTGTTTGGGTTGAGATTTGCGTTGGGTGCACGTAGTGTGTGATCACCAAGTAATGGATTTGGCTGCATTGAACAGCATGGAGATTAACCGGCTGGACGTATGGTGCTGTGACGCACGCATCCCAAAAGCCGTCACATGGACATTTAGAGTCATGTGTCATACTGCAGTGGCTATATAGTATTACTGTAGATAGATATTTGCGTGTCGTTATCTTATAATCTTCAACCAGGTGTTCATAACACTCCGTCTAATGTTTTAAAGTAAATATGTGGCCTCAGGCTTGGACTTGAATGACTGTAAATTAAAATCACTTGTCATAAGGAAATGTGTTATTGTGTGTTTTTGGGAGGAGCTTTGGAAGAATCAGGTCTCTTCATGTCAGTTGATTATTTTACAGGCCTGATGCTTGACAACACCTGTCATGTTTGCGTTTCGCTTGGTTTTACTGCTGTGTGTTTCATAGAGGAAGTCAAAGCACGGCATTATTCGCTGAAGAGGTTTTTGCTGCACATTTCCTGCGTTTGTGGTTTAAGGCTTTTGAGACACCTGAATGTGTCTATGAGTGTGGATGCATATGCAATTGCTTTTTTTATGTAGATGTTAAAAAGAGATTTGGCCCATAAATGAAAGTTCTTTCATCATTTACTCACCCTAATGTCATTCCAAACCTGTATGCGTTTCTTTCTTCTGCAGAACACAAAAGAAGGTATTTGGAAGAATGTTGGTAATCAAGCCCCCACTGACTTCCACTGTTTGGACACAAAACCACTTAGACGTTTCTCAAAATGTCTTATTTTGTGTTCCACAGATGAAAGAGTCATACACAGATTTTGAATGACATGAGGGTGAATGAATGATGACTGAATGTTTATTTTTCTGTGATTCCTTTACACTGCGTTCCAAATTATTATGCAAATTGGATTTAAGTGTCGTAAACATTTAATTTTATATTGTTCAATTAAACTTATGGATGGTATTGTGTCTCAGTGCTCTTTGGATCACTGAAATCAATCTCAGACACCTGTGATAAGTAGTTTGCCAGGTGAGCCCAATTAAAGGAAAACTACTTAAGAAGGACGTTCCACATTATTAAGCAGGCCACAGGTTTCAAGCAATATGGGAAAGAAAAAGGATCTGTCTGCTGTCGAAAAGCGTCAAATAGTGCAATGTCTTGGACAAGGTATGAAAACATTAGATATTTCACGAAAACTTAAGCGATATCATCGTACTGTGAAGACATTTGTGGCTGATTCAGAGCACAGAAGGGTTCGTGCAGATAAAGGCAGAATGAGGAAGGTTTCTTCCAGACAAATTCATCGGATTAAGAGAGCAGCTGCAAAAATGCCATTGCAAAGCAGCAAACAGGTATTTGAAGCTGCTGGTGCCTCGGGAGTCCCGAAAACCTCAAGGTGTAGGATCCTCCAGATGCTTGCAGTTGTGCATAAACCTACTATTCGGCCACCCCTAACCAATGCTCACAAGCAGAAACGGTTGCAGTGGGCCCACACATACATGAAGACTAATTTTCAAACAGTCTTGTTTACTGATGAGTGCCGTGCAACCCTGGATGGTCCAGATGGATGGAGTAGTGGATGGTTGGTGGATGGCCACCATGTCCCAACAAGGCTGCGACGTCAGCAAGGAGGTGGCGGAGTCATGTTTTGGGCTGGAATCATGGGGAGACAGCTGGTGGGCCCCTTTAGGGTCCCTGAAGGTGTGAAAATGAACTCTGCAAGGTATGTAGAGTTTCTGACTGAGCACTTTCTTCCATGGTACAAAAAGAAGAACCATGCCTTCCGTAGCAAAATCATCTTCATGCATGACAATGCACCATCTCATGCTGCAAAGAATACCTCTGTGTCATTGGCTGCTATGGGCATAAAATGAGAGAAACTCATGGTGTGGCCACCATCCTCCCCTGACCTCAACCCTATTGAGAACCTTTGGAGCATCCTCAAGCGAAAGATCTATGATGGTGGGAGGCAGTTAGCATCAAAACAGCAGCTCTGGGAGGCTATTCTGACATCCTGCAAAGAAATTCAATCAGAAACTATCCAAAAACTCACAAGTTCAATGGATGCAAGAATTGTGAAGGTGATATCAAAGAAGGGGTCCTATGTTAACATGTAACTTGCCCTGTTAGGATGTTTTTGATTGAAATAGCTTTTGATTTCAGTAAATATGACCTCCTAATGCTGCAAATTCAACAATTGACCATTTTCAGTTTTTTACAACCTATGAAATGTTTTCAAACTCTGTTGTGCATAATAATTTGGAACAGTGCATTTTGAGTTTTTCATTTTTTAAATAAATACTGTTGTCAGTGGGAGGTTTGTTCAATAAAATTCCAAATGTACCCTAACTGTTGATTACTTGAAAATTATACTGACTGTCATTTGCATCGACAAATTAGGAAAACCAGAGAAAGATATCATTTGCATAATAATTTGGAACGCAGTGTAAGGCTCAGCCTCCACCCAGTTTCATTGGCTATTCTTGAGCAATGGGCCAAGGGTCAGTCATATGTAGCCATAATTCAGACACGTCTGACAGCGTGTGGGTGTCTTTACCTGTTGTGAACTTTGGGCGAGATAGTTGAACAGTGTCGGGTTTGATCAGTGTGTTTGGAGTCAGTCGTTGAGGTGAGTTTTACTTTTGTGAACTGTTAGATCGCAGTTCTAGATGGTAATGTATGACTTTATCAGCTGACGCTCACTTCCGTCTTCCTTCTCGGTTGTCGCTGTTTTTGATTTTAATACATTTTTCTTATTTAAAATTCAAACAGATTTTGTTTTTGCCTTCATCAGCAAAAGCATGTTTGTCGTTAGTTTCTTATTTTGTATAAATGTATTTATTATTTACTCATTCGTTCCGTCATTACATCATTCTTAACACAATTGGTTGGTTTGTTTGTTTCTTTGTTTTTTCATTTGTTTGTCTTTTGTACATTTGATTGTTTCATTCTTTGTGTGACATCACATGTATGTGTTTGTTTTGTTTGTTTGTTCATTTATTTATTTATTTTCTCTCAGTCTCAATCTCTTCTATCTGTTGTGTGTTCAATTTCACAGGTGTGCTCTTTTTTTTACCTGTTTGCCCTGGTTAAACATCACCATGCCGTTCCATTTCCCCACCAAGCCGATCCTCAAAGGTCCAGTGGACATCGTGAAGAATCTAAAGGACAACATCACCGTTCTGGAGAAGCGGGACATCTCGGACAAGAAGGCTGAGAAGGTACCGCACACACGTGTTCTGTGATGTGTTGTTCAGGATTATACAGCAAATTCATATTTAATTTAATCACCCACAGTCATTAATAAAAGTGATGTGTGTGTATTTGTGATGGCAGGCCTCTGAAGAGGTATCCAAATGTCTGCTGGCCATGAAGGATATTCTTTACGGCACTAATGAGAAGGAGCCGCAGACTGAAGCCGTGGCTCAGCTCGCTCAGGAACTGTACAACAGCGGTTTGCTCAGCATCCTCGTTGCAGATCTGCAGCTCATTGACTTTGAGGTCTGTGTATGTGCTCGCTAACAAAGTCCAGGGGCCGGTTGCATAAACTACTTAGACTAGTCTTACAAGTTAGTCATCCAATTTTTTACTTTAAGACTGGTCATAACTTCTTAAAGTCAGTTACATAAAAAGGAAGAGTTGTGTAATTGAAATCTGAAAAGTAATACTGATTGGTCTTAAATAATTGCTAGTCAGTGAGACTAGTTAAGATGCTAAGTTTATGCAACTGGCCCCAGGTATTAACATCCACGTCAAGAGATCCAAGCACAAGTGGATGTTGTAGTCAGGGATGCATCACTTTGCCACCAAAGTGTTGTACTCTTTCAATTGTGCTTAGTTTACTCAAGTCATAATCAAAAAGAAGATTTTTATAAAACATGGACACTCCATTATAAAATAACTCCATGTGATGTATATTTCAAGTGTCCTAAAGGCATGCAAACTAAACTTGGTGAAAACAGAAAAATATATTTCATTAATTGCTAAATTGCTTTTTGAGGTCACTTGAAATGTACAACATGAGTCACATGGAGATATTTTAATGTTTAAAGCTAAAGAGACGGTCCCAGAAAAACACAACACTAAAAATGTGTGTGCTGATTTCCAAAGTACAAAGAAAGATACTGTGGATTTAAACAACATGTGGGTCAGTAAATAATGACACCCTTTTTTTTCTAACACTTGAATGTGTTTTACCATGAATAAATATATTCTGCATATAATTATATTCTCCAAAATCTGTGTAAATGCAAAGACATTAGCAGAATTAATCTGCTCCTATTTAACATGTATTCTTAGATAAATGTTTGTCTCTTGTGTTTGGATCATTTGATCACATCAAATGATGGTATTGGGGGCTTTAAAAAATTCACTTTTATCTCTTCAATTCTCGCTGAAGGAAACATTCATGTGTATTTGTCAGTGCTCTTGTGTGCTTCCTCAGTAACGATTCTGCATGTAATTGTGTTTTTGTAGGGCAAGAAAGACGTAGCGCAAATCTTTAACAACATTCTGAGGCGTCAGATCGGTACGCGGACACCCACTGTAGAATATATGTGCACTCAACAGAACATACTCTTCATGCTGCTAAGAGGGTGAGACAAACACTAACATATATAAAAATAAAAATCTGTCATTAAAAACTCACAACTATAAGACTTACGTTCCGTCTTAAACTATCCCTTTAAGATGGTGTCTTAAAGTTCTGTTGTTGAGATCTCTTTCTGTCGCTGTGCTCCTGTAGTTACGAGTCTCCCGATATCGCTCTGAACTGTGGGATCATGTTGAGAGAATGCATACGGCACGAGCCGCTGGCCAAGATCACCCTGTGCTCGGATCAGTTCTATGACTTCTTTAGATACGTAGAGATGTCCACCTTCGACATCGCCTCAGATGCATTCGCTACTTTTAAAGTGAGTACAAACAGACGTTTGTTTACAGTCTGATTATTTTGTCATCTTCAATCTTATGCATGTTTTCTGAACTGTGTCATTGTTACGTCCGACATATCTGGTTTGTTTGTTTTATTTCTCAGGATTTGTTGACTAGACACAAACTGCTCAGCGCTGATTTTTTGGAGCAGCACTTTGACAGAGTGAGTCACCGGATCTTCTGTCATTGACTCAGTTTGCATCGTTGTCTGTTTCCAAAGGTTCTGATGTCAGTCAATCTGATCTCTATCTGTTTCCTCTCAGAACTCATTGTGTTATTCTGACTCAATTTCGGTTATGAAAAACTGAAAGTGATAAATTTGAGGTTGCACCACAAAGTATGAATGGCATTGCATTAGTCATTTTTATAACTGATATTATTTTTGTGCATCTATAGGTATCATTTACTCCGAAGTTCACTGGTGTTATATTGTATTTTCTCATTTCGTTCTGTATGTGGTCTTCAGTTCTTTAGTGAATATGAGAAACTTCTTCACTCAGAAAACTATGTCACCAAGAGGCAGTCGCTAAAGGTGAGCAACAGGCTGATTTTGTGTATTTATGGCATTATTTTTGTTTATTTGTGCATATTATGTGTGTTTGTGTTCTTGTTTTTATACATTGCGTGGTCCAAATGTCCCCACAATGATAGTAAAAGTCTCACATACGTGCATTGTGTTGCACACCGGCTATCGGTCCCCACAATTCAAACGGATTATTAAACATACTAAATAATGTTTATTTGAAAATGTAAAAATGCAGAAAGTTTTGTGTGATGGTTAGGTTTTGGGCAATAGAATATATAGTTCGTACAGTAAAAACAATTACGTGCATGGAAAGTCCCCACAATGTATAAAAACGAACTGGGTGGTTGTCTTGAGAATGTGTGTTGGTTGTCATTTCTTTGTTGTCATTTTCTTTTCTCAGCTGTTGGGAGAGCTGCTTCTGGACAGGCACAACTTTACCATAATGACGAAGTACATAAGCAAACCAGAGAACCTCAAACTCATGATGAATCTGCTGAGAGACAAGAGCCGCAACATCCAGTTTGAGGCCTTTCACGTTTTTAAGGTTTTTAACACATTGTTAACAGTTATGGCCAAAACATGGACTTAAACATGAAAATTTTTACTAAGTGGTTTGATTCTGTTCGTTCAGGTGTTTGTGGCCAACCCGAACAAGACTCAGCCGATCCTGGACATCCTGCTGAAGAACCAGACCAAACTCATCGAGTTCCTCGGCAAGTTCCAGAACGACCGCACCGACGACGAGCAATTCAGCGACGAGAAGACCTACCTAACCAAACAGATCCGCGACCTCAAAAAGCCCACCCCACAGGACGCCTGAGAAACATAAGAAACCAATGCGTAGAGAACGTCTAGGCAACGTCTGGACAATGTTTGGCTCTCGGGGATGTAAAGTGGCCACAGCACAGGGAATGTTTGAACAGATTTGTGTTTTGCAGAAAGCGATAAACGACGCTTTAGCCAGACAGGTGAAAAATGATGGCAAGGATGAGATGAGTCTTGCTTCGCTGGACATACAACCGCTCCCTCACAAATTTATTCTCACGTTTAAAAAAAAGCAAGCGAATGAACAGAACAGGCGGTTATAGATGCTGCTGCATTGTTATTATTGCACAGTGGAGGGTTTGTACCTTGCACACAAACGCACTCAGATGTCTCTTTATGCTAATTAATGCGTAATATGTGGACGAAGTTGGGATATTAATGAATTCAAAGAATTTGACATGCAAAAGCACTTTACATGTGGTGCATACGTGATGTTTTGCACATTTATGTGTTTGTGAGAGAGAGAGATATTAATCATACATATAAGTAGCTGGTGACTAGGTGAACATGCACATACGTTTATCCATTTTCTCTTTTGGTTCTGGTTTTGTAGATTTCATGCACGCACATCTCACGGTCTGAAGCTATTTTTGAAACCGGTTTTTGAATGAATGCTTTGGTTGATGGTTAGTATATGTGGTTATGCTGTTGACCCTAATTCGACCTGTATTCTTGCTTTCTAGTGGGTGTTTTGTGAGAATGTCATATAAGCAAGTTTTCTTTGGTTCTAACCACAAGTCATGAATTTTAACTAAACTGGTTCCCAGCATTTAGTAAAGCCGCATGATCAATAGATCATTAACTTGCCGTGTCTCAATGATTTGAGAATCTCACAAAACCATGTCCAGGTCATGCTTAACCCCTAAATTAAAAGATGATTATATAAACTAGGAAAAGGATATATTCTGTCATCATTTACTCACCCTGTTGTCATTTTAAACCTGTGATTTTCTTTTGAATAGATATTTGAGATATTTTGAAAAATGTTGGTAACCAAAAACCGTTGGTCCCCATTGACTTCTATTGTAGGGACACAAGTCAATGGGGACCGACGGTTTTCTGTTACGAACATTGTTCAAAATATCTTCTTTTGTGTTCTGCAGAAGAAAGTCATACAGGTTTGAAATGACAAGACAGCATGTACATAATGACAGAATTTTCATTTTGAAGGAGAACTATTCCTTAAGTGTGCATTGCGGTTTGTGTTTTTAAGCATATTTCCACATTTATAATTCTTTCCTTAATTTGTCCTTTTTTATTTTTCTGTCATTCTAGTTTTACTCCATGATTCTCATCACTAATGGTGAATTTAGCAGCTCAATTTTTATAAAAACAACATGTTCTCAAATCACCTTTAATTGGTCTTATGCAACATGTTATGCCATATTAATCCCTTGATGTAGTTGTAAAACTTGATCTGGACAAGTTTTGTGAGATTCACCCGTGTGAGTTTATTTCCTTTAATATGTATTTGGGGAATAACTTATTCAAGGTGAGACATTCTTAGATGCAAAATGATCTGAAGTAGATGCTAGGGAGCAACTCAAGCCCTTACTAGTGCTAATTGAGCGAGCACATCCTCAGTCAACATTTTCATTTAGCTGTAATTTGAACTCAGTACTGTGTAGGTTATATTTACAGTTGTCATTTATTTAAATCGACCTGAATGTCTCGGCTATGACACAAAAGAGAAACTTTTTTGGTAAATCATTTGCAAGCTACATTTGCATTACTGCTGTTTCTCACATGACCACTTGCCATAAACACTTCATTCACGCCCATGAAAGGACGCAATTTATAATGTAACGTTAGCTTGTTTTACATGCAATGGAGAACTTTGTCCGGAGTCTCATAAAACCTGTTCTACAGAAAGTTTACAATACTGGTCAAAGTTAAATGGCATTGGCGTGTCTATATTTAAGATGACTTATGATTAAAAACAAAGTATCTTAACGTTTCTGTACTATAATCTCAGCATATCTCTATGGTGACTAGCAACTCGCAGTAATAGAACGTATCTGTGATTTAGGCCAAACTATAGATTTCATTGGTTGGCATATGTAGGCTAACAGCAGCCGGTTGCGGTCATCTTTCTGGTTAATGGCCAAGAGCATTAAGATTTCTGAGAGTAGAACATTTAACTTGCATATTAGTGCATGTTTATATTTTAAAGCCTTAGGTTACGCATGGTCCTCTAACAGGCCCGAGTCTGTTCAATTCAACCGTCCAACCGAATGTATGTAGGTCCAGCCCAAGTAATGAGCTGTGGGCCCTATGGAAATGGTGGAATTTTATTGAAATTGTCAATCAGTAGTAAGATTAACATTTAGAAATAAAGTTTGAAATAAAATAAATGTTTTTGTGTGTGTGTTTTTGTTTGTTGTCTTTTACAGAGAAAAGGAATGGTAAATTAAGAGAGCATTCCAAATTTTCATTTCAAATCAGCATTTTTAGATGTATTGTGGCCATTTCAGTCCAGTGTCTGTTGAATTTCAACAAACCTCAGAAATGACAAGGTCATGACACATTAATGTAGAAGACTGATAACTAGAAACTTGAAACTGTGAGAAAAAGTTATCACACTTTATTTTAATATTACTGTAATATTGCTTTAAAGTAAATATGAACTTGCTTTCTTTGCAGTATTGTAGGTAAAAAAATACAGAGCATCTTTTCATTTTCTGCATTTGTATTTAAAATTTGGGAGAAATATTGTTACTACACTCTTAAAAGAAAGGTCCTTTCCATCGCTGTGAAGAACCTTAAAGGGGTCATTTTACGCGGCTAAAACGAATATTATCGTTTGTTTTAGATGTATTACAATGTGTATACACGATTTAAGGTTAAAAACGCTGTATTTTCCACATACCGTGCATGTTTGTATCTCCTCTTTGCCCCGCCTCTCTGAAACGCCAGGATATTTTACAAAGCTCATCGCTCTGAAATGCTAGGTGTGCTATGATTGGCCAGTTAACCAGAGCGTAGTGATTGGTCGAATACTGCAATTGTGTGACGGAAATGTAACGCCTCTTACCATATTTGGAACATCAGGTTCCAAAACAATTGTACTGACAGGTACGCCCACATTACTTGCGTGTAGATTTGGGCGGTTTTAATCAAATCACTCCACGAGCTGAAGTCAAGTTGTGGGGGTGTGGTTACACAAGGCGTTTCAGGCAGGTCTGGGTGAGCATTCGCTTCTAGATAAAATACATATTTTGTAACGACACTTAAATTTTTGCAATTTCACGCGTCTAATACATGCATGGGCAACTTATAACACACAAAAGACAAAGAAAAACACGTACTTCCGACGAATGACTCCTAAAGAGTGCACCTAAACACATACCTATAAATAGTCAATTCAGAAAAACTGAAAATAATTTTGAAATTATTTCTTATTTGTTTCGTGGCTGTGTTTAGCCTATGCATCTGCATTTATACATTTAGATGCTTTTATCCAAATCAACTTCCAAAAGAAAAAGCATTTCACATTTTATTTAAGAATTTTATGCCTACGTGTATGTTTATATACACTCACCTAAAGGATTATTAGGAACACCTGTTCAATTTCTCATTAATGCAATTATCTAATCAACCAATCACATGGCAGTTGCTTCAATGCATTTAGGGGTGTGGTCCTGGTCAAGACAATCTCCTGAACTCCAAACTGAATGTCAGAATGGGAAAGAAAGGTGATTTAAGCAATTTTGAGCGTGGCATGGTTGTTGGTGCCAGACGGGCCGGTCTGAGTATTTCACAATCTGCTCAGTTACTGGGATTTTCACGCACAACCATTTCTAGGGTTTACAAAGAATGGTGTGAAAAGGGAAAAACATCCAGTATGCGGCAGTCCTGTGGGCGAAAATGCCTTGTTGATGCTAGAGGTCAGAGGAGAATGGGCCGACTGATTCAAGCTGATAGAAGAGCAACTTTGACTGAAATAACCACTCGTTACAACCGAGGTATGCAGCAAAGCATTTGTGAAGCCACAACACGCACAACCTTGAGGCAGATGGGCTACAACAGCAGAAGACCCCACCGGGTACCACTCATCTCCACTACAAATAGGAAAAAGAGGCTACAATTTGCACGAGCTCACCAAAATTGGACAGTTGAAGACTGGAAAAATGTTGCCTGGTCTGATGAGTCTCGATTTCTGTTGAGACATTCAAATGGTAGAGTCAGAATTTGGCGTAAACAGAATGAGAACATGGATCCATCATGCCTTGTTACCACTGTGCAGGCTGGTGGTGGTGGTGTAATGGTGTGGGGGATGTTTTCTTGGCACACTTTAGGCCCCTTAGTGCCAATTGGGCATCGTTTAAATGCCACGGCCTACCTGAGCATTGTTTCTGACCATGTCCATCCCTTTATGACCACCATGTACCCATCCTCTAATGGCTACTTCCAGCAGGATAATGCACCATGTCACAAAGCTCGAATCATTTCAAATTGGTTTCTTGAACATGACAATGAGTTCACTGTACTAGAATGGCCCCCACAGTCACCAGATCTCAACCCGATAGAACATCTTTGGGATGTGGTGGAACGGGAGCTTCGTGCCCTGGATGTGCATCCCACAAATCTCCATCAACTGCAAGATGCTATCCTATCAATATGGGCCAACATTTCTAAAGAATGCTTTCAGCACCTTGTTGAATCAATGCCACGTAGAATTAAGGCAGTTCTGAAGGCGAAAGGGGGTCAAACACCGTATTAGTATGGTGTTCCTAATAATCCTTTAGGTGAGTGTATAGGCAATTTATTTTCTCAAAAACAAATAATTGTATAATATTCTAATAATTCTATTTATAAAATAATATACATTTAATTGACCATTGTCTAGATATGTTTACTCATGATATTTATAATAATCGTTATATTCCGTCAAAAACACATTTTTACTATCTTAAACCCATGAATAGGGTTAACATTAAACGCTATACTGTAGCTAGATGACGTGAGCGCGCTTCATCATTCCGGGTGGCGCGCATCATCCCAGCCTCGCTTCTACTGTGACTTTAAGATCCATTTTTATATAAATATATAAATAGCTTCTTATTCCGGTGCATTGTAACAAACTGCAAACATACGACCAAAAAGTCAAGGTTAAACAAAGGGATCCACGTCCAGAAAGCCTCTGTTTATTTCCCGTCAACATGGTGAAGATCAGCTTTCAACCCATCACAGGACAAAAAGACGAGAGAGATGGAGACAAGACGCAAATGTTCATCCCGCATCCCGCAAACTTACCGCACGTAAGTATCGCTTTTATAACAAACGACCCACAACAACTGCGGTTTGAAAGAAATAAGATTAAAAAAAAATTGCACGGAAAATATTTCCATAAAACCATACATCACGTCCTTTTGTTGGTTGATATGATCTACATTGCCCCATATGCATACATGTGTACCGGCTATTTGCTTATTTTTTGTATTTGTAGCTGGATTGCATTGAAATGTTGCTTTTGGATTTCATAACAAGAGGATGTAGACAGTGCTGCACCTGCATCCAGACCGCATCAGATTATATCATCATATAACAATGAAAATAACAATAATAGTCCTTTTTAAATGTGAGATTTATCACCGCATGTACCCAATATTTGTATATTTACTGTCATATTTTAATACTTGTTTATATTTAATTATTTATTTATGATTGTGGGAGATGAGAACGTGATGTTGAGGTTTGATGAAAAACATTGATGTTGATATATACATAATATAGCTTAAATAATACGCGTGGTTTTAATATTGGTATTCATTTTATTGCATTAATTGTTACTGTTAAGTTAAGGCCTGTCCTGCTCTTTAGGGCTTGGGATGGGGATGAGATGGTGCAGCATGTTTATGTGTCTATGCAGTACACACACACACTCGCGCACACTCAAGTCCAACAGAGACAAAATGGCAGATGGCTACATTGAGGTGCAATGACTAAAGTCGGCTTTATCTGTTTGACATGTACTGGTTCAGAAATGTGTGTCTATACTCATGGAGTATTGTCTATCAATAGTCTTGCGGCCGGCCCCCAACTCACACTATATTGGTTAGGCCAGTGTTGCGGTGTCAGGATTGCATGAGATTCTCAAATAGTTTTGATAGTGTCACAATTAGCCACAGTGTTTAGCCAGAAAATGCATGTGTGAGTTCTAGGCCAGCTAAGGACATGAGCCAGATGGGTTGCAAGACTGGGGGCGTCATTAGTCATTGCCTATCAGCATCAAACAATCTAAGAATTTCTCGCTGTAGTACGAGAGCACTGAATAATCCATTTTTGGCTGCAGTGGAAACAAGGGAGTGTAGTGCCAGTTGTAGCACGTTTCTCAGCGTGTGGGTGATGATACTGAAATTGGCATGTATATGTGTGTGTGTAGGTGGAAGAGGAACTGGTCCTGCCTGTGGGACGGAAGCGCTCATCTCTGAATGGACTCTGCTGTCTGACAACTGCACTCATTGTCTTTACCTGTAGTCTGATATATGCTTCAATATATATCTACCGATACTACATCATTCCTCAGGTAACACAAATACATACGCATACACTATACTTACTATATGCACTGCAGAGTGCACATTCTGAATCCTGCACGACAGGCTAATCCAAAATATTGGTTCTGGATCAGTGAAAACTGTTGTTTTGTGTACTGGTGTTAAATGTTCTTGATCACACTGTATTATCATTTTATATACTAATGGTACATTTTTTGTAAAGTCAACACTGAAGTCAACACTAATGGTAAAGTCAACACTGTTGTTTTATGTGCTAGTGTAAAATGTTCTAGATCAGTCAACACTGTTGTTTTATGTGCTAGTGTAAAATGTTCTAGATCAGTCAACACTGTTGTTTTATGTGCTAGTGTAAAATGTTCTAGATCAGTCAACACTGTTGTTTTATGTGCTAGTGTAAAATGTTCTAGATCAGTCAACACTGTTGTTTTATGTGCTAGTGTAAAATGTTCTAGATCAGTCAACACTGTTGTTTTATGTGCTAGTGTAAAATGTTCTAGATCAGTCAACACTGTTGTTTTATGTGCTAGTGTAAAATGTTCTAGATCAGTCAACACTGTTGTTTTATGTGCTAGTGTAAAATGTTCTAGATCAGTCAACACTGTTGTTTTATGTGCTAGTGTAAAATGTTCTAGATCAGTCAACACTGTTGTTTTATGTGCTAGTGTAAAATGTTCTAGATCAGTCAACACTGTTGTTTTATGTGCTAGTGTAAAATGTTCTAGATCAGTCAACACTGTTGTTTTATGTGCTAGTGTAAAATGTTCTAGATCAGTCAACACTGTTGTTTTATGTGCTAGTGTAAAATGTTCTAGATCAGTCAACACTGTTGTTTTATGTGCTAGTGTAAAATGTTCTAGATCAGTCAACACTGTTGTTTTATGTGCTAGTGTAAAATGTTCTAGATCAGTCAACACTGTTGTTTTATGTGCTAGTGTAAAATGTTCTAGATCAGTCAACACTGTTGTTTTATGTGCTAGTGTAAAATGTTCTAGATCAGTCAACACTGTTGTTTTATGTGCTAGTGTAAAATGTTCTAGATCAGTCAACACTGTTGTTTTATGTGCTAGTGTAAAATGTTCTAGATCAGTCAACACTGTTGTTTTATGTGCTAGTGTAAAATGTTCTAGATCAGTCAACACTGTTGTTTTATGTGCTAGTGTAAAATGTTCTAGATCAGTCAACACTGTTGTTTTATGTGCTAGTGTAAAATGTTCTAGATCAGTCAACACTGTTGTTTTATGTGCTAGTGTAAAATGTTCTAGATCAGTCAACACTGTTGTTTTATGTGCTAGTGTTAAGGGTTGTAGATCAGTCGGTTACCTCTGTTGTTTTATGTGCCAGTGCCAATGGTTCTACATCAATGAACAGTGATGTGTGATGTGCTACAGGTTCTAACCGAGCTCCGCACATGACATCCAAAAAATTGAAAAAATAATTATATCTTTCCCACTATTTATTAAAGCATACTTTGGTAATTTGTTCCCTCATTTTAGCTAAATCGTGCCTCAATTTCCATAAAAAGAGCAAACAAAATTGGTAAAACATGCTCGCATATGAATAAATCGTGTTTTTATTTTTGGTCAGTCAGTCAACAGTGTTGTTTTATGTGCTACTGTCAAAAGTTCTATATCAGTCAACTCTGTTGTATGTTTTAATGTTAAAGGTGTTAGATGAGTCAACATACTTTTTTATGTGCTAATGTTGAAGTTTGTAAACAAATCAGAAAAATTCCCACAATTATTGATACGTGAGCATGCTTTGCTAATTTGTTTCCTCATTTTAGGTAAATCCTGCCCTGATTTCCCTAAAAGAACGAATTAGTAAAACATGCTTACTTATTAATAAATCACGGGGACAAATTTTTATTTGTGGTCAGTCAACACTGTTGTTTTATATGCTAGTGGTTAAAGTTCTCGATCAGTCAACACCGTTTTATGTTTTAGTGTTAAAGGTGTTAAATTAGTCAACACTGTTGTTTCATGCGCTATTATTAAAAGTTCTAGATGAGTCAATAAAAACAACAGTTTTGTGTTTTAGGTTCCAAATCAGTCAACACTGTTATGTTCTAGTGTTAAATGTTCAAGACCAGTCAACTCTGTTGTTTTATGTGCTAGTGTAAGGTCAGTCAGTGCTGCACTATGTTTAACTCCTTTGAAGTTCTTAATTTTCTAGTTTTCCAAGATTTAAAAAGATTTAAAACCAGTGTTGTTGGTTTATGTGGTTAAATTCTATCTTAAAATCAAGACATTGTTTATTCCTTGTGATACTGCAAGTGGTTTCAATTTTTCTGTCGGTGCTGACACAGATTAGTGTTGATTTACATTATTGTTATTTATCTTCTGGTTTGACAGTATTATTGCTTCGTGAGCTGTTGTTAAGGGTTCTAGATTATTCAGTCCTAATAGTTTTAATACTGGTAATGTAATGTCTCTATGTATATGTATAATACTACATGTAGTAATGGTTCTAGATCTGTCCTGAACTTTTGCAGGTTCCAGATCAAAGTCGCTTCCACTGCCGTGTGGTGTATGAGGATCCTGTGTCTGCTCCGCTGCGAGGGTCCCAGGAGCTGGAGGAGAAAGTAGAGATTTACTTGAAAGAAAATTACGAGCAAATCAGTGTCCCCGTGCCTGACTTCAGCAACACAGACCCTGCAGATATCATTCATGACTTCCACAGGGTAAAACACAAATGTCCATAATTCTCTTTCCTTATCACACACTCATTCAACTTTCATTCAACATCATTATCTTGTGTGTGTTTGTGTGCATGGATGTTTAGGGCCTGACGGCATACCATGACATCGCCTTAGACAAGTGTTATGTCATTGAACTCAACACCACTGTGGTTATGCCCCCACGTAACCTCTGGGAACTTCTGGTCAACGTCAAGGTACTTATTTTGTGTGTGTAAAGGAAGGTAAAAAAACTATTTACATGGTTTTTCTGGTAGATCATGATGTTTGCAATGCTAAGGTCACGAGATACCAGGGAATGCATGTAAATCCTGAAAAGCTGCATTGAATAAAATGCATACATGTACAGTAAATGTATTGTAATTGAATCATACATCTTTTTCTTATATCCTAAATTTCGAATTCTCTTTTTGTAGAAAGGGACTTATCTCCCACAGACGTACATTGTCCAAGAAGAGATGGTTGTGACTGGCCGTGTTAATAACATGCATCAGCTTGGCCGGTTTATTTATCGTCTGTGTAATGGTAAAGACACGTACAGGCTCCGTCGTCGCACCTCACGCCGCCGTAAGTCCATTGTATTTTCTTATATATTATTAGTATATTATTAATAGTATATATTTGTATCACACTGTTTAATAATAGTGAATATATAAAATACGTATGTCAGTCAATGTAAGATATTTTGTAATGTGCGACATATTTTTTACATTAGCTTACAATATTATTGTGTATTTTTTTCTTCTCTAAGGTATCTCCAAGCGCGATGCACAGAACTGTCACCATATCCGTCACTTTGAGAACACATTTGTGGTGGAGACGGTCATTTGTGAGAACCCATAGGCTGCCTGTCCCTTTGCCCCTCCCATTCCTGATGAGATCACATTGTTGGTCTGAGTAGCCACTCCCCTTTGAAAATCACACTCTTGACCTCTGACCCTTCTTGTCTTTAAACCCGCTTTATTCTTTCATTTTGTATTGTCTCTCTGGACGTAATCTTTAATCACATTCAATGGGATGTATCTTAAATGCTTTTCACAGTAGCATCTTGAAGTCTTGATGATGTGTGTCGTTTTTGCATCACTAGTGAAAAAAGTAAAACTACAAAATTACCAACAGATAGTATAGCGTACAAAAATTCACATCATTGTTTGAGCTAAAGTTCAAGCAAACATTTTCGTTTGGTGGTGCGAAAAGGACACACTTTATCTTCACAATTATGAGAAAACAATGGGCATTAAGCTCAGTGTGTGTGTGTGTGTGTGCGTGTGTGTGTGTGTGTGTGTGTGTGTGTGTGTGTGTGTGTGTGTGTGTGTGTGTGTGTGTGTGTGTGTGCGTGCGTGTGCGTGTGCGTGTGCGTGTGTGTGTGTGTGTGTGTTTACACGCATGCCTGCATGCTCATACAGTATATGTGTGACTAGTTGCTTGTGCTCCATCAATTGCCTCTTTGCTCTCATATACAGTATATTCGTGTTGGATCTCATGAATAGGGATGCACCTAAATTTCAGCCATCAGACGTGCTTCTGTGCTCAACTAGTAATGCTAGCAACGCAAGGGTCATGCGTTTAATGCTCAGAGAATGCATAGACTAAAAAATACACACTGTTTTGGCTGAATGCTTATAATTTAAATGAAAAAAAACTGTGCTAAAAAACATTTTCAAACATTATAACAGATTCTTTAACCCAGGAAAAGCAGTGTGAATTTCAAAAGGCTCATTTGAATCTAATGCATTTCATGAAAAAATCTCTGAATTTGTCTTCATTTACATTTTTTAAAATATTTTAACTTGGAAGTCTATATATGAGTGATTTTGAAGGTTATCATATATTTTAGTTGTATTAATGTTTTAGTTATTCCCAACAGAGGCTCTTTTTAAAACGGCATTCTGGCCCAACATGTCCAGAATTGTTTTATTTTGGTGCATCTCTGCTCATGGATATTATAAGTGATCCTAATGGCAGTTAAAGCGTCTGGTTAAAAATAACATTCGTGGTTACATATTTCTTTGCTTGCTTTCACATCTTTGTATCCAGTGCTTTGTCTATAATGTAACTGTATTGCTCTACACCCACTTCCTGTGGCACTTTCTCAGCATGCTTTTTAAGAGAGCAAACGCTTTTTTGAGGATTGTCATATGAACGAAGCCTTAGGCCAGACTCATGCCCTGGACTAAAGTACACTCAAAAGCATTTTGTTTATGTGTGTGTATATATCAAAGTTAACAAATCCTGTTCAGTTAAGTAAAGCAAACATGTAAATAAACCAATAAGTCTGTCACAAATGTCGTTTTAGTGGATTCTCTTGTGAAATGTCAACAGATTAACATCAGCATTTTCACAAACATGAGAATCAGGGATATGTGAATATGAATATTTACAATGAAAATTGTAAAAAGCGCTATATAAATAAAGTTGAGTTGAGTTAAGTTAAGTGACGTCACACATTTTATTATAGTCCTGCAAGTGTCTCGCAGAATACACGACATAACATTTGATTCCAAATCGCCAGCGGACATCTGCAAGGCCCGGGAGGAAGTTTGCAATGACAGACCACTTCGATCAATTGAAATTATATGAAAGAGGAAATGAGAGCTGTCCATGAGCATGATGTGGAAATGATCTGATTTGCAAATGTAGGGTGTGCACCTGCATTAGATAAACATCTGCATTAGATCTTGACTAATTTCCTTTGTAAAATGTCATCAGTCATCAGTCATACACTCGAGACTGTAAACCAGAATGGCCGAATTTTTACGTCAAGGGAATTATTTACTCTGAAATGATTCACTATTACAGTTAACCTGGAGAGAAGTGAAATTAACACTGGGGATACTTTCCTCTGATACACTGACGCATTTCTCTCGTTGACCTTCCTTTGGCCTGTAATGTCACGTTCAAATAAACAGCATTTCCACAAACGACAGTTCTCTTCCCGTTTTATGAAACAGCACTGCATCGCAAGCTAAAAAGTTTGTGCTTACGATAGACAAACATGGAACAAATTCTTAACATGTTTGGATCTCAAGGTTTATTAGGTTTGTGACTCACTATTTTGTACAAAAAGCCACCTTACTGAATCCACTGCGAATAAGATCCAAATCATAACATTGATGATCAAGACAATGGTAGATAATTTTGCATCATTTTAAATTCAATGTATTTGTACAATGCTTTTTATAATACCGTTACAATACTGTTCCACAGAAGCTTTGCAAAGAATTGTTAGCGAACCAAAGGAGACCGAGAAAAAAAAACTACCCAAGATGTTAGATAGACAGAAGACAGAAACCTAAATCCTGAACACCTTCAAATGATACATGTAAAAAGTCGATATTTATTTTACTTTTCCAAAGTCTGAGTGTATCAACAGTAGGTCGATAGAAAACGATTTTTAATAGCTGATGTTAATATTTAGAGAGCAGAGCAGAGCAGAGATATGCCGATATAATATGTACATTTTCAAATAACACGCTTTGACCACAGATTTTACTCCCTACACATTTTTTTTAATTCTCCCTGTCACTATTCATCAGTATTTCTTCTATAATCCAGCTTTAAGCCCTAGTTAAATATTTTTGTCTCTGTTTGTTGACCTTGATTTATTTCCACCTAAATACAAACTACAGGCTGATCACATCTGAAAAAAAAAATATTACAGACACAGAAATGCAGCTTGTCAAATACTGTCAAATACACTTTTTGGGTTTCCAGTAAACATACAATCCATATTATTGCGCTTTAAAATTCATACGGTACTCGAAGGAAATTCAAAAATATCAAAAATAGTATTTTTTGATACTCAGGCTTTTGCATCAGATTGCTCATTTTTTCTAATCGTGGTTTTGCATGTTGTTTTAGTGGTTTTGTAAGGATGTGTTAAAAAAGATGTTGGGTATAGGAACCACAGGGTCAACAAAGCAAAACGGTATCCACCTTTCCACCAAATTGTGTAGTTACAAGCCTGTTCTGAGCAATTGGGGTAATATTTGGACAATGAATGTCCACAAGAAGAATGATAACTTGTTCAAATCTACGTTATTCTGACCACCAGAGAGCATAATAAATCACATCCGTTTTAACCAATGTTTGATTCTGTATCTATGATCAGAAGTATCTTCAGCCTCATTCTTATGACCTTTCCATCGACCTGCTGAGGGAATGGGTAGTCGCATCAACTTTTTTGCCCTTGTCCTGCCAGAATGAGTCCAAAGAGAAATAATAAATGAGTGGATCCAGACAGCAGTTTATGCTCGCTAGGCAGACCAGTGCGTGTAAAACTTCTTGGCCACCTTTCTTGTTCTCTGTATTGTAGTCCAACATCATGAGTTGTAATGCAAATGGCATGAAAAATACAACAAACACCACCATGTTAACCGCAAAGATGAGTATCACGCTCATTTTGTTGTTCACTTTTGTCTTGTCTCCACTCGGACGTTTCCTCAGTGCGCATATGACCATTGCCGTACATACGATATTGACCACAAGGAGTATTAACAAAAATATAGCCTGACCCAGCGCAGATGCGTGTGAGCCCTTAACAATCACTCGAGACTCAAAACACGTTATATTGGAACCACAGGTTGAGGTTTTCAATGCGTCTTGGTAATTTACAATATCCGGAATGCAAAGTAAGGTTAATAAGATCCACACCAGAGCGCAGCACTTGGATGCGAAAGCGGAGGTGCGCAGAGACCGGGAGCGCATCGGAAAAACCAGCGCGAAAAAGCGGTCCAAACTGATTAAAGTGATGAAAACGCAGCTGGTCCTGAAGTTGATCCGAAACAGCATGACTGCCGCGGTGCACGTGCCCGCTCCGAACGGCCACCGGAGCGTTGCGTAAAAGTAGATGCGCAGCGGCAGAGAGAGCGCGAGCAGCAGGTCGGACACGGCGAGGTTGATCATGAGCACTGCGCTAGATGACCGGAGCCCGTGTCTGCGCAACAGGATCCACAGGGACACGCCGTTGAGAGGCAGACCCACGGCCAGCACCAGTCCATACACGACAGCTGACACCAGATAACGGTTCGTCCAATGGAGTTGATCCGTGCAGGTGCTGTTGGTCAAGTTCACGGACATGTTCCAAGATTCTTGCTCAACCCCCACCCCCCCTAAAAACACAGTAGGTTTATGTGATCACCTTTTGAATGGTTCAGAGGTCTTCAAACACCCACAGCAGGAGTGGAGGGGATGCAGCTTATGATGAAGGGTTTATCACTCCGCCCCTTCACTTGAACCTGTCACAGTAAGTTCATAGTCCACGTGGCATCATGGCTTTAGTGGAAACTGAGACTAGGCCTAGTTACAAAGCTTTTTAAAAATACATTTTTTTTCATATTCATCAAAATGAAGATCTTCAAAAGTCTTCAAGAAAGGGTCTTATTTTAAAGTCAATTTGTGTAGGCACATAACTTCAAGTCTGGAAAAATCATTATTTCCATCATGGTTGCTCATGAGAAAAATACAAATTCCTAAACCCACGTTGATCTTTTGCGGCACACATGACCCAGTAATGTGCACTGTAGCTGCCAGTGGCTTTTCCGTGGTTTATAGTTCACAGCTCGTGGGTGACAGCACCGGAAAAACCGATGCACCTGCTTTACATGGCGCGTGTCGCAATAACAAAAGGCCTATCTGTCGCCATAATGTGTGTGAAAGAGAAAGCAGAACATGAGAAGCACAGCCTGTTAACATTCTGAAGCAGAATTTCCTCTGAAACTGTAGCCTGCCTCCAAAGCAACACGTTTCTTTAGAAACAAGGTGAATAAAGTAAAAAGTATTATCTACATGCCGCCAACAAAAAAAGTAGCTGACTAACTTAAGCCACACAATCAATTTAAGACTGAAATATCTTTTTTAAGATTATTTTGCCAGACACAAAACAAAAAAGATCTAACATAAACAACCATACAAAAAGAAGTATAGTATACTTTCACATTATTCACATTTCTACACAAACATGCACACATTTGACCAACACAGAGGCTATAGTAATGACCTCTCTTATGATACAGAATTCATACAACAAGTTTGAAAATTCTGACACTTGAATATAATTTCCAGATACAAGACTAAACATGAGTCAATTGATGAGCCTTTCATACAGTGAAGTTTTCTTCAGTTTGACTGCGTTTGTAGATTTTCAGTGATTTGGCCAACAGAAGAATATCCAAACGTACAAAAGTATTGGTATACTAATATTTAATTTACTACCTTTGATATAAACTTACACTACTGCCCGATTCTGTTGCATTAGCTACGCATTAATAATGTGATTGATTGCTTTCAACCTTCTGGTGGCTATCAAACATTATTGCTATGAAGAAAGGGCCTCCTCTGCTGGTAGGAGAAATGCGAGCGTTTGTTTAAAATCACCATGAAATCAAAACTGACCATTCTTATGGAATATGTGTTTATTATAAATGATTCATCTGTGCAGGTCATTTTTTATTTATAATCTTTTATCAAAAATATTAACCTCCCCTCCCCTTTTTGCAAAATGTACAAGCACTGCCTTGGTTCTAACATTTGTGTACTGTTAAAAACTAAAACACATGTGCAGTGTATTTTATTTCTTATTTATTTCTTATATATGATTGGAGATGTTGAAGTTGTCTGGTCAATTAATTTGTCTGCCATTCAGACACCTCAGCTGGCTTATTCACATCATATATATCGTTTGGAAGACGTAAACAACACTGGTCCAGAAGCACATTGAAAATGTTAGTTCAAACAACAGTTGGCAGCAAGGGTGTCATGCACAAATTGTTTTGAGATGAGATAAAACAGTACCAGATAACACAGCACATGACTTTGTCTTTCTGCCATCATGGTGGTTTTTAAGCATCAGGCGTGTAAGTCTAGTACAGTTTTTAGTTTTAGCAAAGTTTAAATCCACTTTTTTTAAGCATTTTAACCTAAACTTCACAGCCTGTGATCAGATGTATTTTACCTAAAGAAAGTTTTACCAGTAACCAGTTATAAGATCTTTCACATTCCACGGGATTTTGAGTGACATACAGTTACTGTAAAGGATAATAAAATAACACTTAGTTCTTTTAAACAGGTGTCAGTTTGACATTAGACTAAACAAACATAGGAACATTATTAGACATTTAAGGGCAGTTTACACAACACTGTTTTCATGGGAATCTTTTTATGCAGTTTAGCTGTTCATTTACACAACAACACTAACTAACTAACTAACTTTTCAACTTTCAAGTGCACGTTTTTGAAAACAATCCAGTGATAGTCCGTCAAAAAAAAAACCAGAGTGACATTGGCAACTATTGGCTTGG
This sequence comes from Triplophysa rosa, assembly GCF_024868665.1. Taxonomy (NCBI): domain Eukaryota; kingdom Metazoa; phylum Chordata; class Actinopteri; order Cypriniformes; family Nemacheilidae; genus Triplophysa; species Triplophysa rosa. The sequence continues at coordinate 19,976,107 of NC_079903.1, read as the reverse complement.
CATGCATAACACAGCACAATTTAGCCTTTTTATTTGTGTTATGTGCAGGGTTTTGACAACATTGTCATCTGTAGGCTACGTGAAACATTTCAAAAATGCACTTTCTAGTTTTGTTGTCAACGTACACTTACGTTGCTTTACGCTTAGAAGAAGTGATATTTCTGTTTCACAAAAGGGTCTTTGGTATTGGAGGCAAATCCTGCCAAATTTAAATAAATAAATTAAACGATGAAAATGAAAACCACATTAGCAATTTCATTATACACAACTGCGTGCACAATATGTGCCAAAATGAAAAATAAAATGATTATATTTTCATTTTAATTTTTACACTGACAATGCGTTGTCCCTGTCAAATTGAAAAAGAAAATGCAATTGGTGATTTGACATGTCATTTTCACTAAAATCTCGAGGCAAGACTGCCAATATGAAAATGATAAGGCAAATGTGAAACAGAAATTGCAAAAACATTTTTTTACAAAGGTTTTTATTAATATTCACGCAATACTGACACAATTCAAATTAAAATGTAAAGTTTGATTCTCATTTTATTTTCAAATTTTATTTGTCAATACCCTTGACCCACATTTTATGACAAATTTATTCCGAAAACCATGAGATTCCAAAAGGTTCACATACTTTTTCTTGCCACTGTATTGTGCGCGCAGTTGTGTATAATGAAATTGCCAATCTGGTTTTCATTTTCATCGTTTAATTTATTTATTTAAATTTGGCAGGATTTGCCTCCCATACTTTGGAGGTTCTTTAGAATATAAAAAAAGTAAGAAAGACATTTTCCTTACAGAACCTTTGAGGAAACAGATGTTGTTGCTTTTAAACAAAAACGTTTTGTAAAACATTTTTTGTGCAACCTATCAAACACGTCTGGTTGGAACAACCTTTTATGCAGTATATAGATGTATTTACGCTGCATATCGTCTACACTGTGTGTACAGTATGCTCTATATCCCCCTCTATTTCCATTCATGTCTGTGTATCTCACTGCCTGTTCTGTCCTCCTTTGCTGTGTCACCTTGGGCGTAATCACCCTTGCATTTGTTTCTTTGCCCGCTGAGGTTTTTTGTAAGTGTTTATGTAAAACCCGTATCCACACATATTTCCATCTCCGTGTTTTTCGACATACTGTAACATAAGTCTCCAAGTTTTGACTCGCCACTTTTCTTCCGGGTCTTTGGTTCTCGAATCCGTGTGTCTCTGGCACGTATGGCCATTCTTCTCTCTCGCTGAGCGGACTCCAGGTTCTCCTTGAGAATAAAATAGTAGCATGCCCCATCTGCCAAGCAATTCACACTGCTTATACAAAGGCTTATATGAATGAAGTAGCGCAGCTGGCGGACGTACAGGTCATGTGAATTCTTGTAATCGTTCTTGGCCTTAAAGTATATCGGCGCTGCTATGTGGTAAGGGATGAAGCATATGAGGAACACCACCAGGTTGCTGAGGACGATCTTTACGCTTTTGTTGTTGCGCAGTTTGGGATCGCCCGGGTTGCGTTCCCTCATATCCCTCAAGATCTGCATCACGCGCACGGAACAGAACACCATCACCACGGCACTGCTGCAAAACACCGTCTCCATAGCAACCACGATCCCACTTTTTCTCCATGTGCCATTGGAAAATTCCCGAAAACAGTGGCTTTTGTTGTTGTCCCTATCGTGAAGCGTGTATATAGGAACGCTACTGGCAAAGACGCCTATCCATACGACCAGACACACAAGACATGCCTTGCGTGGGGATCGCAGACAGCGGGCGGCGAATGGAAACTGTAGGCCAATGTAGCGGTCAACGGCAATGCATACGCTCAACATGATGCTGCCGTAGATGTTGACGTAGACCAGGCTCTCCAGCCAGGAGCAGAAGGGATGACCCAGGGTCCACTGTCTCTCGTACGCGTGTATCTTAAAGGGCAGGGAGAACATCAGCAAGCTGTCGTTTATCATCAGGTTGACGAGGTAAACCGTGGATTCGTTCCAACGCCGAACACGGAAGAGGAGCTGCCACAGAGCGGCCAGGTTCAAAGGGAAACCGGCGACCAGAATGGGCACAAACACGCACCACTGAACCCAGCACACCCTGTCACAATCGGCTGACAGAAACAAGAGAGAAAGATGTCACTTTTAACATTTGTATTCTCCATTCTCTTACAGTAAAGTTAATGTCGTGACTTTTTGAATTATTTAAATAACTTGACATTATATCAACTATCAAGAATTCTTAGCAAATTGTTCAGCCTAATTTTCTTTGAGCATAATAAATGTCACGGGCAAAGTGTTTGTCTTCAACTACTAACATCACCACACGAAACAAAATCTGCTTGAACACACAAGGGAAAGTAAAGTACGCATTTAAAGAACAAACCTGACAACACACGACATCAGAAGTTATTAAACGTGACAACGTAACCAGCCAAAACAGGCAAAATAAAAGTGTGAAATTGTCAAACATCAAACCATGTCAGTTATTTATGGCCTGGTGCATGCTGCAAAGAGGGCGAATGAGGCTAAACCACTAAACTCGTTCTTTAATGTAAGGCTCCAGTTTCATTTAGGAAAGACGCTCAGCTCACATTTACAATTTGCAATGCAACAACTTACAACAAACATAACTGCATTTAATTGTGGGTGTGATGAGCGGTTGTTTTGCAATCAGCAAATCTATGGGATATCACATATTATAACTCATAAGAAGTTGATCAATAACTCAAACTGCATCAAACAGCCGGATAATCTACCTCCTGATTGACCTCTGATTCCCCTAACCTTTTACATTTTTTAAATAAAATCTACAGTTGTGAAACTACACATGTAACAAAGTATACAAGAGTATACCCTGTCTCACCTTAAAATATAATAGAGAAATATTGATATGCATAAATATTTATACATTTTATTTCACTGTAATATTGAACTTTTAAAATTGAAACTAAACCTGAGCTGTAGATGTCGCTGTTATCATGTGCCATCTAAACAAACAATTTCTATTTGAAAATACATGCAAATAACCTAAAGACTGGGAAGAACCATATCCTGGTGTATTTTTATTTCCTTATAATACAAACTATTACTGAGAAACAGAGTCTGTAGTCTGTACAAGGCTTACATCCTTACAATGTAAAAAGGTTTGATTCTGAATTTAATGGTTTAGTGTTGGACGCTCTATCGGTTTTCTATATAAAACATGCCACGCTGAACCACAAGTATGGTGAAAGTTGATTTATATCTTCTCTTGGTATGTATTGAGGTATGAGACACCAGCAGCACTGGAAATTCTCATTGCACCTGGCAAGATGGAAATGTGGTCTGCCTGGGGTTCCCCTTTGACTTTTTATCATTTCTTCCAGAGTACAAATAAATTATTAAACACGTCGGTTGCGATGTAAAACAGATTTTAATTGCATTGACTGTAACCTTTAAATTATTCATTATTAAACAAAATGTTTTGGAAGCTTGACGTGTTCCATAAAGTTTACACGATACCATGGCGCATGTTATAACAAAATACAAACCTATACATAAAATACTACGCATAGCGAATTTATGAACAAATACGTGTATTGATAACTCCAACCATAGCAAGAAACACTTAGCAAAATAACAATTTTGCTAAAAATTTATGAAATAATATTTTAGTATGTACAGTAAAACTGTGGAAACTAGACACCGCATTCAAAACCAATGACAGAGAACAATGGCCTCGTACACAGGTTCAAACACTTAACGTTGCGGTTATAACTGTATTTCGGCGGAAATGATTGTTTTCGTTATTTAAATTGTAACTTACGTTAAACGAGCACGTCGCGTGCGGGTGACTTACTTGAGTTGGAGTTCATTCCCACCGTCAAAACTCAAAAAGTGGTATAAATCGGCGGTGCCTGCTGTTATCTGAAGAAGATTTCTTGAAATATTGCGATAAGAGCGCGACGTTTCCTCTTCAGACCAGCTGAGCTGTACAACAGTCTGACACTTGTGAGTTTTGTAGCCCACATGCGCGCTCACGCACCAGCCTCTGTAACGCACGTGCTGTTTGTTAGTCAAATGAGAACTAGACAAGCAACGTTATTAAATTGACTGACTAACACGGACTGAACCGGTTTTATTCGTCATATTATATAATTTTGTATACAGTTCACCTACGGCTCACTCTATGACGGGGTGCCTTGGAAATTTAACGTAATTGCAAAGTTGCTTGATTTGTTTTCATAAAAATGACTTTTTGATATAGACCTATAGCAAGAAAAACAAATTAGTTTCAATATTTATGTATTAAATACATAGGAAGGTCTTTTGACTGGTAAATGCATCCACAACCCTTACGAAAATTAACCACAATTTTTTTATTCCAATAACGTTGGTTTTGGTTTTTGGTGGAAACGCAGTTTCGACGGTGACGTTTGAGCGACGGGGAGCGGGCGACGGCCTCGTGGGGGATTGTGGGAATGAGACCTGACCTGGCACCTGGGAATCCTACAGCGTTTCGCCGTTGTGAGCGGATTTTCTCCACGGCATTTTATTATTGTATTGTAGTGACGAAATGCACTCCTTCGCGCATTTGACAAGATTTCCAAGTTGCTACATAAAAAAAACATCGTAGAAATGCGAGCTGGGATGTTCTTATCCAGTCAATGGTTAGTTCGTTTTGTGGTTCGTTTTTGTTAGTACAATAAAGAAAACATAGGTCCAAGGACAATGGCGGGTGGTGTAGTTTGAGCAGTGATATGAAGTGATTAGCCGGAGTCTCTGTAGGACTGTACTGTGTGGTTATACGGTGGGATGTTATCTGGCCAAACCAGTAACGCACTAGTAAATCCTACTTGGGTAAGGCCTAAAACACCATTCATACAGGAATTGTGTAATAGTATAAACCGTAAACAGCTAAAGGTAAATGGAAATAGGTACTAATATAGTTTCATTTTTATTGTCTGTTCTTGTTGTCTGGGAACGCAGTCTATGGTCTACCCTGTTGAAAAAACAGCATATTGGTATTGGCTGTTTTGGTATGTTTTGATGCCGGTTTGTGCTGGTCCATTGCTGGTTTAAGATGGTCAAACCAGCATCAAAACATACCTAACCCAGCATATGCTGTTTTTTCAACAGGGCTGTAACTGGAACAACTTGCATAAATCTGTATTGCCTTTTAAATAGTAGCCTATCAAAACACAATGTCTGTTACAGACAACTGGGAAGAGACTTTACACAGGAAGTGAAAGAGAAAGCGTGAAACATTTGTAAAGCCCAAGTACCCACTGTGACTTTCTTTTAACCAACATTTCTTTTCTTTTTCACACCCAGGCAGTGCAGTTTGTCTATTGCAAACATTACCACTAGATGTCGACAAACCGCAAGTGTCTTGGTTTGCTTTGATAACTCAAGTGGAAAAAAAACCAAGTGAACACTAGTAAATACAAACTTTGGCCATTATTTGGCCAGTTACAGTATCTTAGTTGCTTTGTTACACTTTCTTCCAAAAGTATTGATAACAAAGTAAGTGCTTTATCAAAGTATTGTGTCAAAACAGGAACTCGAACAGTATTTCTTCACGCACCGTTAATGAGTAAACGTTATGAAGGTGCGACTGATATTAACACGTTGTTTGGACTTTGATAGCATAGCAGATGACCATTTAGATAATGCTTGACATTGTTTATTTTCAGAACGTTAGCATATGTGGTTTTCGCAAGTAATATTTATAAGAGGTGCTGTGTTCATATTAGCACAGCCTTCTTTTCCCTGGCATTATATAACTAAAAGATTCAGGTGGTTCAATGAATTCACATTTCATCCTGAAAATAAGGATAATTTACTTATTGACCATTTTGTCCTAAAAAGGTTTGATACATTTTTGAGCAAATTTACACGTACACCGAAGTCACATAATCGTTTTTCTCCCACAATTCTATTTTGTAATATAATACTTATCCTTGACCTAGCGAGGTAATAGAAAGAGGCGTATCTGTTTTGTGTATTGTGACAGGTAGCCTGAGGCAGGATGTAATGTTTTTATTTCGTGCTTTAAAGGAAACATTAGGGTTGCATGTCTTCTTTACATCTGCGTGGTTGCATGCGCAGTCCACATTCGGATGTGTATGTGCTTGTGTGCGTCTGTTCTTTTGTATGTGTGTCAATCGGTGTTAATCGCTGAGTGCACAATGGGATTAGACGGGTGCTTTTGGTCGAGGGAGAGTCTGACTTTCTAAATCTCAGTAGTCAGCTGACCGCAGAGAACAGGGTGTTGCAAAGAACGGGACCACAAACTTTGCACTTCTGTTGTTTCAAAAAGCGACAAAATTTTGGTTGAAATTACAAGTATTTTGAAGAATGACAAAATTGTTTTAGATCACATTTGTTTTCAGGGAATGTATCTTTATTTTGCTTTCCCTATTGGCAAATGGTATTGTTTTATTTTAGACGTAATCGTATTACTTTAATTTAAGCTTCAAACAATAATAAATAGTTTGAAAATTGTGTGAAAAAGATAGCCGCTATGGAGAGCCTTTTGACAGAGAAGTTATCTTAAGCACGGGAAAAATCGTTTTGTTGTTTGTTGTTAATGAGACAGAATGGGCGAGGTGTCCGAGTTCATAGCAACATAGAGACGGCTAAAAATACAGGACCTGCTGTTTTAGGTGAGTGACTCTACCTGTTCTATACACACACACACGACACGTAGAGCTCAGAATTGCGCTCAGGCAGAACAGGGTAAGGCAGTGTGACGGAAAGAAAAGAGGGCGGGTTACCGGGGACCTGGGCGGGCGAGAATGAATGAAAGGGAGGAGGGAGAACTTTGACTCTGAGGGCCGGAGGACAGGTTTGCGAAAAGATAGGAGAAGATTCAGAGAGAGAGAGAGAGAGAGAGAGAGAGAGAGAGACAAGCAACAGTTTTGGATCACAAAGCCATGGAACCTGCCAAAGTTAGGAGATAATAGCAACACGCCTTCCCTCTAGGCCGAGGAAAAAAGACAAGGAGAAAAAAGTAGGAGCGCATAACACTGACTGTGGGATTGAATTTGAATAGGAATCCCTGCAGCGTTTGTCTGATGGGGATTATTCTATGAACGTCTGGATCTCGTCTCTGATAGCTGATGTCTGAGAGCATCGCCATGAGGATGACAGCCCTGTTCAGAGGGAGACGGCCTCAGGAAGCCTCCCCCAGAAGTCGGACACCTGCGGCCCACCCGCCCAGTCCGGATGAAGAAGACGACGATGAGGAAACGTTACACGGCAGATCTCCAATTCGCAGGAACTCACGGTTTTACCGCTCAATGAGAAGAACGAGGTTGGCTGCAACTTCAGAACAAGCACAAAGTGAGAACACAACTTTCTGCTTTCTTTACTCATCTCTCTGTCTTGGATTTGTATGGATCTTATGTGTTTGTTTGAAAAAGTGTATTTGATTGACGAATGTTTAGAGATTTCACAGCATTTCGCATGAGGATTTACTGGTGATTAAAGCCACTGAAACCCATATGAATGTAGTGGGTCTAAACAGTGGAGTATTGTTTCTGTGTGTTGAAAACATAGTTTGTTATGGTTTGTGAAGCTTGGCTCAATGGAATTACTTGTCCTTAATTGTATTATCGCTGGTCTGTTTAAGTAAACTAAAACAAAAACTTAACAGAAGGCTAAACTAGAAGAATAAAATGCATTACTATTCAATTACTAGCAACGTATACACTCCTTTGTTTAGACATTTGTGGGCCAGATTGGTTTCTGCGTATTTTATTTACGTTTTACTCTAGTTTATGATTTACTTTGTTTAGTTTAGTTATTGTTTTGAGGTTTTCAATAGTTCATACACACTTATGGATTGCTCAAACAAGTGGTAGTGATTTGTTGAGAGAGAAAGGAGAGCACATGATTTTCCCCTGCGGTGAACTGCAAAGCAGTCGAAACTCGAGAAACTGGTTTAATTGTTCACTGTATGTTTAATTGTTCTCAGAATTGTGCACGTGTGCGTCTGTGTCTTCTTATAGGTGTCTAAGCATCTATATGTCCCTTGGGTTTATTTGCATTACTGTGCCAGTGTTTTGGTATTATTCGAAAGACTATACGAAATGACATTTTGCTGTGCCCCTGGTGATGCTTTTTTAAGAATAGAGATATGATTTAAAGAACCATTACGACTTAGAAAGTGTTAGAAAGATTTGACAGTTTTGACATTTTACTGAAAACATTTGACTTTGGCCCAGGATATTCCTTAATAAGTCTTCATGGCCTTCAGTGTTTTGGGGTTTATTGGGATTTTGAAAACAAGGTGGTTGAAAATACAAAAAACCTGACAAATGTTTAAAATTATATCTACTCAAATGAGCAGGGGTCTAGAGAAAACAGCTTTTTTTCTAGCCAACGTGGAGGATTCTCATGGTGGACGCCATGTTAGTATCACATGACCAGTTAAATATTATCATCTCGATGACTCTGTTTTTGAGTACACTTTGATCTCTTGCAACAGAAGGGGAAAAATGTCACATGTTTAGATATACTATGAAATCCCAATTTTGCGGCTTTTAGTCCGTGTCTGCTAGCTTTTAATTCATCTGTATAGGCCGACTAATGTTCTTCTTTAAAGGTCAAAGGATTAGTTCACCCAAAAATGAAACGTCTTTCAACATTTACTCATTATCATGTCGTTCAAAACCTGTATGATTTTCTTTATTTTGCAGAACACAAAAGAAGATATTTTGAGGAATGTTGGTAACCAAACAGCATTGGCCCCTATTGACTTCCGTTGCGGGAACTCACCGAGACATTTCTTAAAATATTTTCTTTTGTGTTCCACAGAACAAAGAGTCATATACAGGTTTTTGACTCATCCTGCACTATAACAAGAATGTCCTAATACCACCTGTCACCGTCTAGAAAGTAGACAATTATGTAAAGCATTTTATTAATATATTTTATTGAACGTGTTTACATTAGATATTTTGGAAATACAGAAAAGTCTTTGTTACAGCAGGTGTGCAGCTAATGGTTCTTTCATCAACCATTAAAACATTAAATCTAAAGCTGTGTGAAGTCCTTCACCTAATAGCTTGTGGTATGCCACTGTTGCATACTCCGAAATTCCAGCATATTTGACACAATTAATGTTTGCGTATAATAATACCTCACCTGTTTTTCCAGCAAAAGCGGTTTCTTTTGGCTTAAAAAAACAAAACAAATCAAGCTCTGAAAAAGTTGTTCAATAGACTCACTCCAGTTTTCATGTTTCGTCTAAACTACCAACAAGCACACCTTAATATATTTCTATTAATATTTATGGAATAATAATAAAGTATACATTTAATAATATACTGTATATATATGAAGAATAAATATAAAATGAAAAAACGGAACATTTGAAAGAAAATGCGAGTGGTGCATGCCCTACCAAAATTTGTCGCCAAGCTGTTGTGGATGTGAGGTGTACGTGCGATGTTTGACACTTTTTAAACTCAACATTTGACTTGACATATATTCCCAGCTGTAGGCAATACCCAGAATGCACTGCGCTCTTGCTGGTTGAACGCTGTATGGTTTTTGTGGTGCTTCAAAATTGTTATTATCATACTGTATTATGCTATTCTAGTATATTTAAGTAAAATAGTACAAGGGAGATTTTTTAATAAGTCACGCTTTGCACGCAAATTTTGTGTTGTGTACTTGTTGCACATTTGTGTGACTGTTGTGTGTGTGCATGTGAGTGTATAGTGTTTGTGTGAAGATGTGCTTTTCTGGAATTTCTCACGTCTTTTTTATACTCTGACAGTTTTGCATGGATGTGTGAAAAGTGTGTGTGTTTGGTTGCCAGGCAGTGGGGTTTGCAGCCGGTTCTGCTTTAATGATAAAACTGAATATGTCTGGGGTTTTAAAACGCCTCATGACTTACTGTATGTACAGTCTGTATGGTAATCCCTCAGTCTTACTGTACATCATACATCTATACAGAAAAGTAACCTTACACACACAGACACACAATAGACACACGCTAAGGACTTATGTGGACCAGGAAACAATTGTTTCTGACAAAATGTTAATCTTTAATTGTCAATATGTTTTTATTCATAAAGTCCACACACCAATAAAACACTCCCGAGCTTTTGTAGAGCATATGCTAAAGCGTTAAATTTAAGACTGTTAAGCATACGGCTTTCTTCGACTAGCTAAAACTTTTTAAAGCATTTCCAATTGTAGGCGACTGCTGCAAAACGACCACATTTTACTGTTTTTATGCCTCTCTGGGTCTGGTGACACTATTTAAATTTGGGTTTAAAGCAAATTATTAACCAACCATAAAATGCAAAACTTGTAAAAACGTTATTGTGGTAAAACATGACCCATCCATTCGTCATTCCTGAAGGATTCTACTAAACTCTCGACCTCATACCACCTGACATCGGTCAGGGTAAATTTGTTCAGTTAAGTTGATATTTTCTGTATATTATTAAATGCATATATACATCAATTTGTACTGCAAAAGTAAGATTGATTTGAAAGTTAATAGCACACTTATCTTCAAACAATCCGTGTGGTTTTATGGTATTACTCTTGACCTTAATACAACCGGTGTGGTAGTTTGGTCAAATCAGGCTGTTGGAAAGCACCCTTGATGGATTTCGTATAGCCACAAAAATTCTGCATTCCTGTCTGTCGAATGTAAAACACAGTTGTATTGACACATGGGTCAATATTTATCTAAGGACAATGACAAACATGCTTTGGGATCTTCCTGATTTAATAGTGCACTCACAGGCTATGCACACTACACTGCACCCTACCGTGTGCCACTGGCGTATTCCAAGTGAGTATGGAGTTAATGAAGCATTTCACATGTGCCTATTGTCACTGTGACTTCAGAATTTGCAGAGGATTGATATTCATGGACAAACATTTTTTTCAGCGGAGACACAAACACAATTACTGCAAGTTTCATCCGAGGCCCTCGGCACACATTCCTGTGCCCACAACGTTTCAGACCGCACAATGGGTTCTCTGTGTTTGTGTGTGTGTGTGTCTTTCATTTGTGTGTGGTAACAAGGGAATGATCAGTACATTATTTTGTCTGTATTAAAGTCCAAGTATCAGACAAATTCCTTCTTAATTGTATTTTTTTGTTTTGTTCTTTGTAGCCAATGACACGTCTCTGTCAAGAAATGTGTAGTTCTGATACACGTTTCATTAACACATCATTTCTGTGTAATTATGTTCTATTCCGCTCGCGTGTCAAAGATGTTTTTGTTTATAAATTCTTATTAAGTGAACCCCTCCCCTTTTCTCCATTAGGCCCCGCCCCTCCAAACCCAGCAGTTCACCCCGCCTCCTCCAACAGGCTCAGCCCCTCTATGGTGTATAAATCTCCTCTCTCTCCCAGAACGCAACAGTGAGTACACACATTTGCTTTGATATCTTGACAAAAACATACCAGAGATTGTTTGTGCATCATTGTGATGTCCACGGACGAACCCTGCCCTGAAATGAAAACATTTAGGGGGGACTAGCTATGAATGTAAAATAAGCTTCAATCATGATAACCTTCATTATGATAAAAATGTGCATATGACTCATTTCATTTCCGTAATACAACAATGTGAACCAGATTTTTTGGACTACAGCACACAAAGCGCACCTGCTCGTGAATTCCCCTTTGCACAGCATTATGAAACACTGTATTCTTATTTCAGTGTCAAATCTATCATTCTATCTGTATTTGTATTTATCTTTGTGTTTGCTAGGCATTGTGTGTATAGGCGTTTGTGAGTTATTGTGCGGTGTGATATTTGAGTCCATGTAAGATTTGTATGGTATCAGTTACTTGGAATGAGAGAATGTGTGTGTGTCTGTGTGTGTCTGTCTGTGTGTGTCTGTGTGCGTGTGTGTGTGTGTGTGTGTGTGTGTGTGTGTGTGTGTGTGTGTGTGTGTGTGCGTGGTGTGTTGGCGTTCGTGTTGCGCGCGTGTGCGCGGCTGTGTGCGCGTGTGTGCGCGTGTAGTGTGCGTGTGTGTGCGCAGTGTGTAGTGGTGCGTGTGTGTGCGTGTGTGTGTGCGTGTGTGTGGGTGTGTGTGCGTGTGTGCGTGTGCGGGTGTGGGTGGGTGTGGGTGTGTGTGCGTGTGTGTGTGTGTGTGTGTGTGTGTGTGTGTGTGCGTGTGTGTGCGCGTGTGTGTGTGTGTGTGGGTGTGGGTGGGTGGAAGGGCTGAGAAATGAGTGTGTGTGGGTGACTTTGTGTTTGGCTGTGATTCTGTGCATGTGGTCAACAATATCCAGAGTGTTTGTTTATTTATGCGAGTGTGTTTGTTGAGGAGGTTTCGCTAGTGTGAATCGAATAGTTCAAGTACAGTTCTTCAAATCTCTCATTATTTAAAGATTACCAATATTTATACATCTTTATCAGTCCACCTTCTCGCTCTGGAATCTCGTTGCCAAGCAACGGAAGTGCTGTATTGGGAGGAGCTCGGTCTCGGTCTCCTTTGGCGACGCCAGGGGATTCGTCGCGTAGACAAGACATGGAAGAACTGAGCGAGCGGACGAGTAGAGCCTGCACCGTGCGGGACAATGACATGCACACCGCCGACCCCGACAACATCAAACTGAGGTAAGACAACAGAGAGAGAGAGAGATTGGGGGAAATCAGTAAACTGAATTGCTGCAAAAGTTTATTTATTCTTTTTTCAAAGTGTTAAAAGCAATTTAAGTGTATAAATAAATTGCATTCAAAGAAGGTTATGTTACTGAAGTTTTACTGTTTATGTTTTAATGTGTATGTAATGTAAATCAGTGCTGTGTGTGTATCTATATATGAGATCCATTGTGAAAATATTTTATTTTATTCGTTAACCTTATTTTAGTGTGTTTAAAATGTTTCATAACCGTAACGTTTACTTAAATGTTAATTTCAGGATTTGTTATCTCATCCCTTTGCTTCATTGACATCAACAGGCATGAACTTCACAAGTGCGTGTAAAACCTGCTGATCCGTGTTATCTCCGCATTATCCGAGAACGTTCCAAAGATCATCTTGCGTGCTTTAATAAAAGCAAAGAAATCCTTCTTAAATTGTCAGACTTTTAGGTCGTGCATGCATACTGCGTACTACATCAGCCCACAATGTTGCTACTGCATGTTGGAATGTGTGTGTTTGTGCGTAGCCGCTGATGGTTTTGACAGATTCGGGTCGGTCGGGGTTAAATGTAATAAAGCTAGATTGAAATTAAAGCCCGGGAACCAATATTTCCCTCATTTAGAAAGAAAAGTAGGACTTCGACAGCTGTAGGGTGTTGTGGGTGAGGGGTAACACGTTCTGATTTTGGTACACACACTCTTATCGCTTCCAGTCACTGATTGTTAGTTGTTCTGTATTTTCACACGCCTGCTTTTCCTTCCCCGCTCATTCAGGATAGTGAGGAATGGTGACAGTCCGCACAAGATGGCAGTGGAGAATTCTTGCCGCAATCTCAACATCGTGAAGAACGTCGGTGAGTACACAAACAGAGAAAGAGAGAGAGATGCTGATTTCTTTGCCTAACGTTGAACTGTGTAGGCAACTTTATTTGCAGTTTAGTTCACATCATGGATGTTGGATTTGTGTGTTTGTGTGTAGGATGAGGGCAGGTGCACTGTGTGGGTGATGCCTTTTTAAATATATGCTGAAATAACAGCAAGAGTTATCCGTCCGCTTTCTTCGCCAACGCATCATTTCATATCAACTCCATTCGCCTCATTTCTCTCTCGTTCTTACCGCAGATTCATCGGTTTCTCTCTTATTTCCATGCCTTCTCCATGATCCTCAGTTTTTCTCAGTTCCGCTCTCCTCCTCTCACGCTCTCGGTTATATAAGCGACTGTGCCGAACACCCACCTGAAGGTCTTGTTGAATGCGACTACAGGACATTACGCAACACATTTCCTCCGTACAAAGTCACACTTTTGAGAAGCTAACACACACACGCGCTGGTTTCCTGTGTTGTGTTGTTATCAGGTGGCGCTCGGGGAGGTGAAGGGTCCAGAAGGTCATTTCAGATCAGCAGATCGTGTTTATGGATTTTTAGTTTGTTAGAGGACAAAACGTGGTTGCTTTAGCTCGACTGGAGTGTTGTGACGGATTTGATTTGTAACTCTATAGTGGGATGCCTTGAGTCCATATGGCATGCTACAACCCTTCTTGCTTAGTATTATAGTTTGTTTGAAGGAAAAGTTCATCTCAAAACCAAAATTGAACGTTTTGCTGAGAGAAACTAACATCATTTCATGTTTGCTGTAATGTGTTTGTCCGTCCAGATGTTTTGTACCAGGAGTACCGTGACACTTCTAAGCAGCAGGAGATCGAGCAGAGGCGACAGAGAGATGGGCTTCCCGCTGCAGGGTCAGGGGTCGTGGCTGCGCCTGCGTTACAGCTGCAGCTCAGGAACAGTTCGCATTCACTGAGCCTCTGGCAAAACCTGGAGGCCGTGAAGGATAGTGGACTACTGCAAACACTGGAACCAAAAGAGATCATTGTGCAGGAGGTAAGACACGCTGTTGAAGACTCCACAATAGACTTCAGGGCTTTTTCAGTGGCCTTTGCTTTCGAAAGCATGTTTACTATTTAGTTTCTCTATATGGGTTTAAAAAAAATCTTAGAGTCGTAAGCCATGAAATGGCAACACAGCCTGCTCTGAGATGAATCACAATCACAAGGTTTGATTTTAAGATCAAATCAGACAGAAACACAAAGGTACAAGACTACTTATTAAAGGCGGGGTGTCCGATTTCTCTGAGCCGTTGTTGATGGTCAAATCACCAAACAAACACACCCCTACCCCCATCTTTCGCTTTCGTCAGCGCTCGGCTCGGCTAATGTCCGTCCTGTGCACTGTGCGCCTTACTGCTGATTGGCTACAAGGTTGTTTTGGTACTCGGCCCGACTCAGTTGTCTAAAGCGTAATTCGGAAATCGGCTACCCCGCCTTTAAGTTACTAAATAAATATGTGCATGAAAAACAATTAAAAGCTCTGACATGATTACAGATATTAAAACGATAGTTCGCCCAATACAAAAAAATGTATTTCGTTGCTGTCAGACTGAAACATTGTATCTCCTTTTTTATTATTTGACTTTTTTGAGGGGCTGTCAAACGATTAATCCCGATTAATCACATGCAGAATAAAAGTTTGTGTTTACATAATATTTGTCTGTGTACTGTTCATCATAATTTTGTATTAATACAAACATACACGCATGCATATATTAAAGAAAAATATTTTTAAAATGTATAAACGTTTATTTGTAGTTTAAATTATGGGTAAATATAAATAAATAAACATGTAAATATTTTCTAAATATATACACATGTATGCATTTATAAATACAAAATAAATATGCACAGTACATAGACATACTGTATATTATGTAAACACAAACTTTTATTCTGGATGTGATGAGTCGTGATTAATCGTTTGACAGCCCTAGTTTTTCGTAAATCATTGCTATCGGTCACCCTTCATGTTTGGGTTTTGCAAATATTTAGGCAATGAAAGTATTAAAAAGAGCTTGTCAACTTTGACAGCAGTGTTTAATTAAGTCGAGGAGGTCCAATATTGTTTGGTTACCAACGTTCTTCAAAATATCTTCTTTTGACATACAGGTTTAAATTGACATGAATGTGAACTATCCCTTCAATTATTGTCATTTGTCAGTGTCAAGTTCAAAAGCAATGTAATCTTGTTGGCGCAGATAGCCTTGTGGTTAGTGCGCTGACACATAGCACCAGTGCGCTCACGACGACCCATGTTCGAATTTTGTACTCGGTGATCCTTCGCCGATCCTGCGCCCCTGTCTTCTCGCAATGACTTCCTGTCTATTCTCTACTGTACCGTCTGATTAAAGGCGTAAAATCCCTCAAATATAACTTCAAAAAAGCAATGTAATCTGAAGTTTATTGTCAAAGAAGTCAAATATATACAGTACTGAAGTAGTCTGAGAGTGTAGGATGACAGACATTTTCACATCAGACCTTACCTTTGAGGAAGTGGGTGGCAATTGCGTTTCCATGGTAGCAACTATTTTTATTGAATTTTAAATAGACGTGTGGCTTCTACAGAAGCACATACTGTATAATCACTTCATCTCAGAGCCTTGGTATCCTCAAAATCAATTTCTTCTTAGCTTCTTATGCTGTGGTAGGCTGACTGAGACCAGTTGTACTGCACCTATGTATTGTTGTTCTTTTGTTGCACAAATTGCTTCTATTGTTTCCCCTACTTTGTAGGTCGCTTTGGATAAAAGCGTCTGCTAAATGACTAAATGTTAATGTAAATTTCTCTTTAAAATGGAAAAAGTTAAAGATTTTTTGAAGCAGGTAAACATTAGAAGCATTTGCATTTCTCTCTCTCTCTCTTTATTGGCATGATTGCGTGTTCTTATTGACAAAGCATTAAACATATATCAAAAAGACATACAATAAGTACAAACATTAAAGTGAAATTAAAATGAAGTCCAAATAAAGGATAAAATATAGAGTGAAATATAAAATAAAGTATATGTAAATAAACAAATTGTCTGAAATATAAACAATTAGAATATACAGGATATAAAATGTCCATTTTATTTACAATTTATATTTTATGTCTCTTTCTCTCTGTAGGCGATGTTTGAGCTGGTGACCTCAGAAGCGTCGTACTACAAAAGTCTGGAGCTGTTAGAGACCCATTTTCTCCGCAACCCTCTTCTTGTCAACACCTTGAGTCAGTCAGACATGCACTTCCTGTTTTCAAACATTGAGGACATCATGAAGGCAAGCGAGAGGTGTGTTTTGGAGGGATGGGTGTGCGGTCAGCTTTGAGTTTCTTATGCTTGTGGTTTTCCATTGTCTGATTTAATGCTTTAACTCAAAACTCAGGCTGAGCGACATAGTTTTGCAACAGTCGCTAGACCTCAATGACTTCTGCAAAAAATGTTTTTTGATATGCTCTATGATGAAACTTATATAAACTTGTATAGAAAAATGCTTACTAGAAATATATATTTAAAACCATATATTTTTGTCTATATATTTGGAGTAATTTCTCAAATATTATTTAAAAGATATTTCATACACTGTATATTATACTGCATCCCACTATTTTAATTAAGTGGGTTTTAGTCTGCACAGATATTGGAAATGTGTTTTTCTTTCCCCTGAAGTACATTTTGTAAAATATAAAGGTTAATATACGTATATATATATATATTTCAGTTTGGAAAATATATTCTTTCAAATATGCTGTTTAAAACAAATATGCGATTTGTTTCAAATATACTTTAGAATTCTACAAACATTCTTCCCCCTTTACAGGCGAAAATAATCCTCTCATTTACTAAAATACTCATTATGTCCAATAGGCTAAAATTAACCTGCTGATGCAATATGATTCCAGTCAGCCCGCTTTAAACTGTGCAAAACCGCCCACCAATGTGATGATTCATATGCATATGAGTCAGGACTTCGGCTCGGCCTTTCCACACCTCCTTTTGTACCGTACATTGTAAAACTTTAAATTAGAAGACTGATTTTGAATCACTTTTTGTATAATTGTACATTATTCACTGCTAGGCTTAAGCCGATGTACTGTTTCTAACCGTGGCGACGTCATGGTTCCCTCAGGTTCCTCATGGATCTGGAGCACAGGATCGAAGAGTCCATCTTGATCTCAGAAGTGTGTGACATCGTTCAATATCACGCCGTCAACCACTTCCAGGTCTTCATCAGCTACGTCATCAACCAGGTGTACCAGGAGAAGAACTACAGACGGATACTGTAAGACACCATCTTACCTGCTTAAGTGTTTACAGCCGGGATAATCGTTTTTCAATGTTTGGCCCGAGCATTCGATTCTGCATTTGCATACTCAAGTCGACTGTGTTTTTTGGTGTGGCAAGACTTCCTCGGTAAACCAGCTTCACCAGCAAGATCATCCTGTCGACCGAGCACTTCAAAGTTAACCCTGCATAAACCTGATGATAATTCTTATTGATACATTAACATGAGAACAATTCCTTGTTGGTGTCATAACTGACACGCGTGACGTCCAATGTGATGTCTTTTGTAAATAAATACCACACAGTGACTTGACTTGACTGGTGGGTGTGGCTCAGATGAGGATCAACAACAAAACACAGACGTGTCATATGCAATCTTCCCACGCACACGGTTCTCTATACTTTGTGAATGTAACGCTTTATACATCATTTACCTAAGCATGAATATTTTGTCATCGTGTTATGTGTACGCTGGTCCTTGTGTTTGTGTGTGTGTGTGTGTCTCTATGTTGTGGGGTCCAAGTGACCCTACAAAGATGGATGACGGCACAACGGATGAGTTGTAAATCAGCTACATTCATGATTAGCGCTTTCGCCGTTTTGTGTATCCTTGGGTTCCACCCTACAGACTCGTGTGTTCAGATGCTTGCACTTGTTTGTTCGTGTGTGTTTGTAAGCCGTATCAAACCCTTGGGACTTTCTGCTCATGGGTTTGAGGAGTTTAGACCGAGGCCTATAAGTCTTGTGTCGTGTAGTTTGCGCGACACAAATAAAGATGCTTTGTTTAGCACACCACACACGTTTGTGTAGATCTAGGTTAGGGTGAAGTGTGTAAGGCACATCTTGAGTGTCTCTGCACGTTCAGTAATGTCTTTCGGGTTGTTCTGTGACCTAGTTCAGTGCATTTCGGTTTATGTTGTGCTAGCGGCGATATCCCACTAAATGCTAATTATATTGATAATAATTAGATCTGTTTTCTGTTTAAATTAAGCGGTGTAATGAACATTTGAAGAATAAGTTGTATAATGGAAATGGTGCTGTCTGAAGAATTGAAGCTTTACTGACAGGCCGCCTGCTGGAGGAATAGGTGAACTGCACACAATTCACACTTTGATGTTCTTAATATCAGATTGATTTACTACTCTTACTATTTCGTCATCTTGGAATTATAAGGTTCTGTCTGTATTCTGAGCAGTTTTGAGATAACAAGCTTCACAGTTTTTGCATGCCATTTGGCTCTGTAGATAAATCGTTTTGTTTTCTAAAAAAAAGTAAAGAAAAAACATCACAGAATGTGAATAAGTCACAGAATAAGAATATGTGACACAATTGTCATTTAGAACCTTATAATCCCAGGGCGACGATTTGCGTGTTATATAGTTTGTGTACTGTGCAGAATGCATACTACATTTGCCAAAATAGGTGCCATTGTACTGCAAGTAATATATTGCATCCCACACCGCAATGGGCAGTGTGATAAAAGAAATATCCGACCTTTGACCAGTAATAGTGATTTATTGTGAGGATTTATGATTATGACATGGCTCAGGTCATTGTAACCTAACAGGTAATTTGCATATGCAAAGCAGCATCACATGGCAAGATGTTTGTGCATAGGAGACTGACTGTGTAGGGAATGTGAAAAGGTCAATTACATGAAGCACAAAAACCCATGCAACAAAATATAACAATGCATTAATGCATTTGTGTACTTGTTTATTTTTTTACTACTGCAGTTGCTGTATTTCTACATCGCTTCTGTGATGCTCGGGGTGTTTTAGGTGGATACCCTTGTGTTCGTGTGTTGTCACGCAGTTGATAGGGTGTTGCTCACGGGTTGAAAAAGCATGAATAATTATATTAAGACTCTTTGTGTTTGTTTATGTTTGTTTTAAATGGACAGGCTCGTATGTGAACATGTGTTTTTATGTTTCCTTAGACAAGAAAATTCTCTTTTCCGGGAGAATATGTCCATCCTGGAGAATCAACCAAAGGTGAAGGGCCTCTCTTTCACGTCCTTCCTCATTCTTCCCTTCCAGCGAATCACACGGCTCAAACTACTTGTTCAGGTAAGCTTCAGCCAATCGAATATCTGGGAAAATGGGCACAGGGAAAGCATTAGCCAATCAAAAATAATGTATAAAAAATAATGACTATTATTGTTCTGAAATGTATAAAGATGCTTTATGTTCCAGAATATTCTCAAGAAGGTGGAGGAGAATTCAGAAAGAGAGAAGTCTGCGATACTGGCACATCAGGAGTTGGAAAGGGTAAGGTGTGTGTGTGTGTGTGTGTGTGTGTGTGTGTGTGTGTGTGTGTGTGTGTGTGTGTGTGTGTGTGTGTGTGTGTGTGTGTGTGTGTGTGTGTGTGTGTGTGTGTGTTTATTTCAGGGTGTGGTTGTAAGTCTTGCTGTTAGCATGTCTCAAGACTTGCACCTGGCAGGCACACCTTACCCAGCTGTCATCAGTACCAAGGTTACCATGCCACACCTCTTCTCGCCCGAGAAACGCCCAAGACGTCACTTTGATAGCTGTTTGGTAGAATACTTCTGTTTGTTTAATTGTTTTCTTAACATCTTCAAGTAATTATTGCTGCATTCTTGTGTTGTGGAATTATGTAACCCGAGTGCAGAAACATGAATATTTTTCACCTGAACCATTAAAGTCTTCACTTGAATTTGGCAGTTTCTATGGCAGGTCTTAAACCGCCAAAATGGAAGGGCTTAGATGTTAATGACAGCTACATTCATTTCCTTCTAATTTACTTAATTAATGCATGGCTTTTTAGTTCTCAGTTGTTTTCATTTACGTATCAGTGTAGTCTCGGACGTTTCCTCTTACAACTGCTAGGTAGAAATAAAAATGAAACATGTAGACAATTGTTCAAACCCTTGAAGAGTTTGGAGGTGTAAAATGAATGTAGATTGTAGAGGTAAATTAATCTGTATTTGGGTAAATTTGATGAGAAGTATTTGAGTTAATATTGAGATCTTCAAAAATCTTAGCTTGCAGACTTTGCAAATCTAAGCACAGTTTGTTGCATTTTTTGTGCCGTATTTTTTTTTTTACAGTATCTAAAGCAAGCAATGCAATCTCCATTTCATCTCATTGATGTCCTAAAGCAAAAACAAGGGCCAGTTCCTAAGTTTTTTTTCCTGATGATTCATCTGATCATCTGATTCTGGATGTGTTTTTCCGTCTGACTTGTTCTCGTGTGTGGGAGCGTGTTTTTCTAATTGTAATGACAACATGCCCTTAAGTACAGTGAAACCTGAAGAACCAAGGACGTTCCCACAAGAATCACATTCAGAAATGGGCAAAAAAAGTCAATTTTGTTTTACTAAAAATACCAAGAATGTATTTCAAGGTTAGGATTTGGGTTAATCTGAAATGAGTATAATTATCTTCTGCTAAGATTAGATGTGGGATATCCTGTGATAACAGATGTGTTTTTGGCTTTCAGATCGTGAAGGAGTGTAATGAAGGAGTGAGGAAGATGAGTCGTACTGAGGAGCTGATCAGCATTGAGAAAACACTTGAATTCAAGTCAAAGGTACAATGCCAAAGAGAACACACAAAATAACACTAATGTATTAAAGGGATAGTTCACCAAAAAAACTGTATGTGACTCTTTTTTTCTGTGGAACACAAATGAAGATATTTTGAGAAATGTCTCAGTGGTTTACAGTGGAGGTCAATGGGGGCCAATGTTGTTTGGTTACCAACATTCTTCAAAATATCTTCTTTTGTGTTCCGCAGAAGATTTGGTCATACAGGTTTGACATGACATCAGATGAGTAAGTGATGAACACATCTTTATTTCTCAGTGAACAATCCCTTTAAAGTTGAGTCATTACCACAAAACAAATTCTCTCTCCCTTTTCTTCAAGGAATAATTCACACAAAATGAACGATCTGTCATCCTTTAGCTTCATGGCCTGTCATCAAACCCATATGGTTTTCAAAGACTTTACCTAACATGCAAAATACTATTTTTCCACAAGCTCCAAAAATGACTAAATAAAACATTGTTAACATGCCATAACAGTAGTAGGTTTGTATTATATAAAAGTATATAGTATACACGTTTTTAAGCTGTATGTGACTGCCGTTTCTTCCATTATTGAGTGAAAAACGTCCTCTTTGTTTCACATTTAGTCAGTATGAGCTGAAATGGCATTTGTGGTCATTGTCGTCAGTTCTGGTTTGATGCCTTTTGGTGAAACATATTTAAATAAATGCAAATGAGATTTTAAAGCAAGCATATAATGCATCTGTCATGTCTTTGATGTGAATGTCTTTGCAAAGAATAGAAGTCATACAGTTTTGAAAGAATATGTAACGACATTACACGTTCAAGTCTCCTATTCCTTTAACAGAGAGAAAGTCCTGTTTTCTTTTTGTGTATTTTTACTTTTCTATCTGTAGTGTTACTCCTCAGACATGACATGACAATACATCACTTTTTTTAATCTGTATAAGTTCATAACGTGATCATCTGTTGTTCACAGTCAGTGCCTGTGATTTCACATTCACGCTGGCTTCTGAGGAAGGGTGAAGTCCAGCTGATGTCAGGACCCAAGAGCACTAGGACCATGCGCAGCCGCAGACTTTACCAGCCCATTTACCTGTTTCTCTTCAATAACCTGCTGCTCATCACCAAACGCAACTCCAGGTCTGCATTACACTTCACTTCACAGAACATTTACAATTAAAGGGCTAGTTCACGAAAGAATCTGTCATATGACTCTTTCTTCTGTGAAACACAGTACGTTTTGTGTCCATACCATGGAAGTCAATGGGGGTCCAGTGTTGTTTGGTTATTTAAAGTATCTTTGTGTTTCGCAGAAGAAAGTCATACAGGTTTTCCTGACAGTGTTTACACTACACACCTAAAAGACAGATAACATTACTAGTCCTAGTCCAGGTTTTTGCGAATTGCCACGTTTGCCTTTCGTGTATTTATTTGTCATATTTCCGTATGTGTGTGTCAGTGGAGAGAAGTACCAGGTTCTGGACTCCAGCAGTCGCTCCATGTTGAGGACAGAAGATCTGGAGGATCAGGGTCAGATGCTGGCCTGCACATTTGTGCTGAAACTACTGGAGAATCAGGAAGAGAGAGAAGTCAGCTACATGCTCAAGTCTGAAAGCATGTGAGGATAATGTCCACACCACAGAGATACAGAGACACGTTTGCGTTGTGAAGTACTAATGGTGCTCTGAATGTTTGCAGGAGCGACAAACTGCGCTGGATCTACGCTTTGACTCCAAACCGCCGCACAAGATTCCTCTCGACCAGTGCTCACCAACCAGGTCTGTTTTAAAACTTCACAAAACAAAAGCAATGCATCACTCCATTTTGACATTAGTTGTGTGTGTTTGATCATGTTTATCTGCAGGATGTGATTTCTTGTGTGTGTTGGTGTGTGTCAGATTCTCCTCAGGTACAGTGTATTCAGTCGTACTCCTCACAGGAACCGGATGAGCTCTCTGTAGAAATGGCCGATGTGCTTCACATTCTGGAGTGTACAGATGACGGTGAGATCACAAACGCATATTATCACCTATAAGACATTTATTCAAGTGTACTAATTTTAACTACAAATGAAGTTGACATTTTGATGTACTTCCTAAAAATATACTTTAAAGTACACTTTTATAAACTAAGAAGCGGGCCAGTTCAGTCCTAGTTGTACAGAAATAGCACATTTACAAAATACACTATTACTTTTACCTACTACATTAAGTATACTTAATGAATATACTTTAACTTTGCAGAAGTATGCGTAAAGGAGTAGTTCACTTCACAATTTGCCCCCATTGACATTCCACGGTAGGAATAAGAAATGACTATGGAAAGTCCAATTTTGAAGTGAACTACTCCTTTAATAAAATGAACTTGAAGTATACTTAAATGCTCTGGGTTCACTTTCATTTTACCTTTGTAATATACAAAAGTATACAACACACAGTTGTGTTGACTATTGTCTATACTATTCAACACTGCAACTTTTAACACATCTACAAATTTCAAAAATTGAATCCCTTCAAAATAAAGGCGCTACAAAAACTTGCTTGCCATAAAACAAATGTTTTCAGTCTATAATGAAACTTTTGTAAAACTTCCGTGATTAATTTCTGTGGTCTTTATAGAACCATGCAGCCAAAAATGGTTCTTCTATGTCATTATTTAGCACATTTATTTTTATAAGTGTTTCCTGCCAACACTTTTTTTTGTGACATGCCCTTCCTGTTATTCCTTTCTCTAAATGTAAATTGCTTATCACTTTATTTTTCTTCAGGGTGGATTCTGGGTGAGAGGTTGCACGATGGAGAGAGAGGCTGGTTTCCCATCCGTGTGGTGGAGAGGATCATGAGCGCTGAAGTCCGGGCTCAAAATCTTAAAGAGTGTCAACGCATCCAACAAGCTCAGGAAGGAGCGCAGGGGGCCCGAGCCGCCTCTAGGGGGCGACGAACGGCTAAAAGTCCCCAGTACACTCCAAGTTGGACCGACCTGTAGATAAGGAGCTGGAAATGACATCACGTTGACGTTACCATTTGTTCGCTTATTCCTGATCCGGTAACCTGGAAATGATGCCACCTAGATGTCGGGGTAGCACTGGATTGTACCAAGAGTCAATCTGTGTCCAGTGTTTATCAAATACGTGTCCGGTGTCACATTAAAGACTTGGTAGAGTCTTGGAAGAGCTTTTGCACTATAAGCACTTGTGTTTTTCAAATCGCTGCTTCCATACAGTCCTAACACGCTGTTGGCATGAAGGATTTCAACTTTAGCTATCGCAAACAGGGACTTTCTAAAGTTTGCACATTTGAGATGAGCCGAGAACAGAAGGGAGGGGATATAGAAGAAGGTTAATGCTACGGCAGGACTTTTGTAAAGTCATTATGCTTCTCTGGAAAAGGAATGTTTGCGCAGGGTCACACCTTTACTGACAATACAGGTTTATATTCTTTAAACCTCTGAGGATTATTTGGTGTACTGTAAGGATCTCATTTTTCTCCCATCCGCATGAAGAACAACGTTAATAAACTGCACATATCTGGCTTCTGGAATGACATTTGTGTTTGTGAAACATAATGTTTGTGCTACATAAGAGTTTGACACATTGTACAGTCACACACAAACACAATAAAAAACACTCACTTAAACACAGACTTGTAATTTTGCTAATCCAGTCAAACACTGATCTTTTCCAACAGAGAATGTAACTTCCACGAGAGATGTCTCTCGCTGCTCTGGTGGTTTTGTAAGTTTTGGTGTGTGTGCATGTGAAAACTTTTTATGTGGTGTAATGTAATTGCCAAATAATTGTCCCATTTCATTTTGTAAAGCTATATTTATTGTTAATGAAAATAAATCTTGAATGTTAAGACCCAGTCTGACCTCATCTAATAAATGATGAACCCCAGCATGAGAAAGACTGTTGTTCTCTGTTTACTGTTGCCTATGAAAAGATTTTTCTGAAACGTGTCACAACGAATTGTGCATTTAAAAAGCACTTTTTTATTTTCATATTTTACCAAAAGCAGATTACAAACAAGTAGCAAGTCCTCACGAGCGTTTCCTGATGTTTGGTTCTTGCAGAGCACATCAGCTGCAGAACCAACAACACCACTTCCTTTCCCCAAACTAAGACATTATGAGCAGTTTTGGGTGTAACTAGTTACTAAGTAATTAGTTACTGTAATTTAATAACATTTCCCTAGTTAATAATACCACTTTATGTAGTTTTATATTATTTATTTGAATTAAGAGCCGTTTCATGTCTATCCTTGAATCACTTAACAAATCAAGGTTGATGTAGGATATTGAAAGTAATAAGTAATTAAATACTTTTTGGAGAGAGTAATTTGTACAGTAATCTAATTACACTATTGAATATGTAATTAGTAACTAGTAATTAATTACTTTTTCAGAGTAACTTACCCAACACTGATTATGAGTAACATTATATCAACATTCTAATAATATAAAAATATCACTTGAAATAAATTGTGTAATTATTTTTTATGTATAAAATATATATAAACATAAATACACAAAACTTTACCATTTGATCTAAAAAAAGATCCCCGTTGGTAAAGAATGGAACAGTATAAAAGCAAATTTATACAACTATTTTAGATGATCAAATATGATTTATATTATGAACGGACACAAAATTCCAGAGACAGATTATATCAAGGTGAGTGACGTCACAATATCTTGTTATCAATGAACTTCAATAATGTGTTATGGAGATAAAGCTTAAACTGGTTAAAAGCACATTTATTTTATTACGATGAAAAAAAGCTACAAAGACAGATAAAG
This sequence comes from Triplophysa rosa, assembly GCF_024868665.1. Lineage (NCBI taxonomy): Eukaryota > Metazoa > Chordata > Actinopteri > Cypriniformes > Nemacheilidae > Triplophysa > Triplophysa rosa. The sequence goes on along the minus strand of NC_079903.1, from coordinate 19,950,014 downwards.
CTCAAGCAATAAAATTGTATAATTGCAATCATCTTTATGACGATGAAATGGACGGAAACATTATTTTCTATGCTCTACTTCTGTTAATATAATGAAGTTGACAAGACTCAGAAACTGGCCATCTACGTTAGTGGTAGAGGTTTAAATGCAGTTGTGATTGTGCTGGTATGCCAAATTACTACGTTTTTTAAATATTGTTTCTTAAGACTTCATCTTTTAGACGCTAGAGATTAACATTTATATCAATATCATAACTATGATATACGTAGATGATTTAACTTTACAGAAAAACATATTGTGGCCGGTTAGCTCAGTTGGTTAGAGCGTGGTGCTAATAACGCCAAGGTCGCGGGTTCGATCCCCGTACTGGCCAAATGTTTATTTTCAAAAACTGGTGTGTATTTTCATAACGTGTACAGTTTGCGTGATTTCTCTTTACCTTAAAGGGGTGGTTTCCCGGAGAGGGATTATATTAGGACATTAAGGTGGATTTTACAAACATGCATTACAAAGAAACATTGCTTGTGTGCATTTATTTTAGTCCAGATCTAGTCTTGAGCACTGAACGGGAAACCCAAAATGTTTTATTCAACATTTATTCAGTATTTAGCAAAGACTAGAATCTAGTCACTAGATTCACAACATAAAGCTATAACGTTAGACGTTATCATTTAGGATAGGCTTAAAATAACGAAGACTACGCAATTGGCAGTTTTACTGTTGATATGTAATGCAGCTACTGGTTTTCTAAAAGCATATACAGTTGCGTTTACGTTTAATATCCGGATATGATGTTTTGAATTGAAAAACGAAGGGCTCGTCCGGGATTTGAACCCGGGACCTCTCGCACCCAAAGCGAGAATCATACCCCTAGACCAACGAGCCATAAAAGACATCGTTTTGTAATGACAATAAGTACCGTGTACTATACCTGCTGATTCGTGTTGTATTAGAAAAGGCTATGTGTTCACTAGAGCGTTTATGCCTGCGACCTGCGTATTTTTAAATTGTTTCCAACGTAAGCGCCGCATTTTTTAAACCGCTCCGCATTTTTTAAACCGCTAGCAGCAGCTGGTGTTTTACCCCCACGCTCATCGCCGGTGCTCGGCGTTTTTTACACATTCAGTGTATCATAGTAATTAACCAATGCAATGTGCTTCGGCAATGCGCCCGCATTTAGCGCTTTCAGCTGGTCTTTCAATCAGCGCCTCATGATATAAAAAATATAAAGATATGCTCCACACATGTAAGCGTAAGACCTCGTGGCGCAACGGTAGCGCGTCTGACTCCAGATCAGAAGGTTGCGTGTTCAAATCACGTCGGGGTCAATTGTTTTCTGTTCTCTTCCAAGAGTAGTGTCTTTTAGGAAGTTGTTTTGTTCAGTTTTTGGCCGAAAATATTACGTTCTTCCACTGCTTTGTGACTTACGTACTTACACATTTATTTTCACGGTTATAAGTGAACGCTAGGCTGTACAAAAAGGTGCTATTTTAATGTAAAGAAAAACAAATAACATTGAAGGTCTTTGTTTTAAGTAATTACTGACTGAACTTTAAGGTCCGGTTTCACAGGCAAGGTTTAACTTAAGCCAGGACTATGCTTTAGTTAAATTAGGATATTTAAGTCGCTTTTAATAAAATAAATTTGATGAAAAACATTACTGGTGTGCATTTTGAAACAAAACAATGGCAATAACATGTTTTAAGATGTGTTTGGGCAATTTACTTAAGTTAATACAGCTCAAACTTTCATTGTAGTCTGGGATTAGTTTTATGCTTTGTCTGTGAAACTGGCTATAGGAAAAGCAGGGCTCGTCCGGGATTTGAACCCGGGACCTCTCGCACCCTAAGCGAGAATCATACCCCTAGACCAACGAGCCATACAGGAACACTAGTGAAACTACGCTGTCACGATTTATGATCATATTCGTTGCCGTGACGTAACTTTGTGATTCCCGCATTCGTCGTGACGACGTAACATTGGACGTTGTTGAGACATGGTGATTACCTCCTGAAGACATGCCTGGGACGTGCCATATTTCTCGCAGCAACGTACCAAAAAACGTTTCTGGGACGTGATGAGCATGTCCTAACGACCAAACAGTCACGTGTTTTTATTTAATTTTAACAATTATCATCCCTCAAATGGAGGATTAAAATAATTTGCGATTTAATCTGTGCATTAAAGATTCCATTTTATTGGAGTAATTAGTAACACCGTGTTTTTTTTTCCATTGTGTAATTTTTTGTAATGCGCTTAGAAGTTATGATCATTAAATTAATTTCATCATATATTTTAAAGCCGTTTATTTATCAAAGAACCATATTTTTGTGAGATATTACAAACATAATTTTAATAGTTATGATTGCATACATTGTATAAATATTGTAGGAATTTATATGGTTATGTAGTATTTCAGCTCTATCATTCTAAAGCTGCAATCCTGCAAAATCATACCCAACCTCTTAATTTATAACTCATTATTATAAACTTTGTTATGACCATAACAAAACCGTATTCAACAGATTTTTTGATGTAACGTTAATTGCTCATTTACTGATCTTTTGCTATTTTTACCCAAAAGGGTTACAGATTGCATCTTAAATATATACACAGGTTTTATACAGAGGTGCACATTAAAATGTGTGATTTAGTTATGTAACTACTCCTTTTCTCCCTCTTTGCTCTGCGTTGATATTTTAAGGAGACCGGACAACAAAGATTCCTCAGATCACTTTTTATTCTGTATTAATAAAAAGGAAAATTAATGAAAAAGAAAGTCAATCTGTGGCTTTTCTTCACAGTTTCGCCATTGACCTTTCCTCAGATGCGCTTACCGCGAACTGAACTCATATTACAATTTTCAAATAAACTGCATATGATTAAATCAACAATGTTTAACATTTTTCTCAATATACAACATAGAACATTAATTCAAAACGACAATATTAAACAGAAACATGGGTAGAAAACATACCTGTATTAATAAAAAGGAAAACTAATGAAAAAGAAAGTCAATCTGTGGCTTTTCTTCAGTTTCGCCATTGACCTGCCAGTCAAAACGGATAATTTTAGCCACAGACCTTAATTAACGAACACTCTCGAAACAAATACATACTTCATGTTCCACAACCTTTCAATAAGATTTAACTGCATTTTAACTCAAAAATAGATATTAAATCACAAGAAACGAACTTATTTTAAGCTCTGTAGAGAGAGCTCGAGCAGAACTCAGCTTTCCTCAGCTGCGCTTACCGCGAACTGAAGAAAAGCAACCGGAACTTAATTCTTAAAGGGGACAAGTACCATATTTAACAATTACAACAAACACTAAAAAAATGTACATATAAGCATAGAAAACAGCTCAAATAACGGAAATAAATACACAATAATTGATTAAGGGAGAAATTTTGTGTGAAATTAATAAATTGATAACACATCTGTTACATTTACATCCTCTTGATGACACAGAGTTACAGTTCAGTGTCTTCACCATATTTCAAATCTCTTGTCTTTGATAAACTGCTTTCTGTCTTTGATTTTGTTTCCAAAGAGTCTGCAAAGACAAAATACAACTCTCATTAGCAAAGTTTACAATGATAAAACACACACAAGCACACATACACACTTACCGTACGGTCTGAATATTATTGTAAGTGGAAACAACACTGTGGATTCTGTTTGCAAGTTCATCAGTAATACCGTTGTTACTCAGACTGAAAGAAACAATGAAATGGTAAGATTAAAAATAAAGAAATTCAACACAAAGTGCATGTGATCATTTAAACCAGGGGTGGGCAACTGGCGGCCCGCACCATATCAGTATGATCGCTGAAAAATGAAAAGACTGCTGTTAATTCTCCAACCAGGAGAGGGCGCTTGTTTCTGCCGGTCACTAATTAACCGTAGTAGGAGATGTGCGCTATTGAGAACGTTCACCAAAATGAGTAAAAAGAAAAGAAAAATTGACAGTGAAAACCGTGTTTTCCAGGCAAGATGGGAAACAGATTATCTTTTTACCGAGTTTAAGGGGGCCCCATGTGTTTGGTGTGCTTGGAAACGAAATCGGTTATGAAGGATTTCAATTTAAATCGGCATTACGCAACTGCTCACAAAGAAAAATACGAAAGATACACCGATGATGCAAGAACTGCTCTCATTTCAGATTTAAAAGGTAAAATACATCGTCAGCAAAACCTTTTCACTAAATGCATGACGGTTCAAGAATCATCATTGAAGGCATCTTATGCGGTTTCACTCGTGCTTGCGAAAGCGAAAAAGCCGTTATCAGAGTGCGAAACTGTAAAACAGTGCGCGATTGAGATGGCCAAAGCATTTGGAGACGAGAAAATGGCCAAGAACTTTGAATCGGTGTCTTTGTCCCGCCGAACGGTAACACGACGAATTTCTGACATACAGTGTCAAATCCAAGAAAAGCTAAAACAGGAAATAGAAAATTGCAAATACTTTTCCCTCGCGCTGGATGAAAGCACGGATGTGACGGATGTCAGTCAGCTCCTAATCTTTGCAAGAACGATCACCGAAAAATTTGATGTACACGAGGAGCTGTTAAAGTTGGTATCATTACATGGCACTACAAAGGGAGAGGATATTTTTAAATCTGTTGAAATTGCGGTGAATGAGCATGGAGGCTTTGCTAAACTATCTGCTGTTGTTACTGATGGAGCACCAGCAATGCAAGGAAAAAAGTCCGGATTCGCTGGGTTACTTAAGAAAAATGGTGTTAACTGTCCTGTACTGCACTGCATAATACACCAGGTTAGTAGAGTTTTCTTTCATAGTACATTAAATAAAATGAAACGTTGTGTCATGGTCAGTAACTAATTTTCTTTTATAGGAGGCCCTGTGTGCGAAGATTCTTGACTTCAGTCACGTCATGAATGTAGTGACAAAAGTCACTAATCTTATTCGAGGTGGAAACAGGGCACTCAATCACAGGAAGTTTACGGCCTTTTTGGATGAAGTCAGTGCTACTTATGGGGATTTACTGATGCACACAGACATCAGATGGATGAGTCGTGGAAAGTGTCTGGAAAGATTCTTTGCGCTGCGGACCGAAGTCCCTGTGTTTCTGGAGGACAGTATCAAATCGGACACTAGCGCTTACTGCAGCAATCTACGGGATCCAGAATTTCTTTGCGATCTCGCGTTCCTCACAGATATGACTGCGCATCTGAATAATCTGAACACACAGTTACAAGGACGGTCTCAGGCTGTTTCAGATCTCTACGGTCATTTGACTGCTTTCAAGCGTAAACTCATCCTTTTTCACGACGGATTTTCGTCTGATCCGGTAAATTTGACACACTTTTCTGCCTGCGAGGAGATGCGCAAAGATACTCCCGAATGCGAGATGTTTTTTGCAAAGTACAAAAAAGACATCGAAAGTCTACAAGAGCAATTCAGAATTCGCTTCCAGGACTTTCACGCCATGCAGCATCGCATAGACCTCTTCGCAGACCCTCTGAACGCAGCTGTCAGTGAGCAGCCTGGTGAGATGCAGCTAGAACTCTGCGAACTTCAGTCCGACCCCTTCTTCCAGGCAAGGCGCAATGAAAGAGGACTTGAATTTTGGAAACTGCTACCTGAGTCCCGTTTCCCCCTCCTCAGAGATTTTGCACTGTTTATGCTCAGTATGTTTGGCAGCACTTACATCTGTGAAAGTAGTTTCTCAACAATGAAGCACATTAAATCAAAAGACAGAAACAGACTGACAGATGACCATCTCTTTCAGCTACTGCAGGTTGGCTGTACAAACTTTCAGATTGACATTGATTCAATTGTGCACCAGCAGGAGAAGCCACAGGTATCTCATTAAGACTATTTGGCATTAGGAATGTTGTCATGAAATGATCTATAAATTAATGTGTTTGGAGAAATGTATGCACTGAATTGTTTTTATATTCAGTATTTTATTACTATTTTAATTTATTTTTATAGGGATTTAATAACTAATTTTTTCCCAGTTAATAACTGTTTTATATAGCACTTTTAACTGTTCTCAGAGGGTAGTTTAAAAATGTTCTCTTGGCTACTAATCAAAAACAGTGTTTTTGTACCTTGGTTGAAATGCATACATTTGTTTTTATTTAAAAAGTTGGCTGTTTGAATGAGCATAATTGCACAAGTTTTATATTTAAACTCGTGGCATTAATTGTATATTGAGTTCCCTCAATAAAAAGTAAATTGTAAAACGTGTCTGTAGATTAATACAGTAATCTGGCCCCCTGGTATGAAGGAGAAAAAATGCTGGCCCTCATCATTATGAAAGTTGCCCATCCCTGATTTAAACTATCATAATTTCTGTCTGTATTCTTGTTGTGATCTTTAACTCACTCCAGAGTCTGAGTCTTGTGTAGATGTGGTAACAGTGTCTCCATGTATTGATCAGTGAGTTTACAGTGACTGAGGTCCAGTTCTGTCAGACCATCAGAATATTCCAGAAACACCGCCAGCTGTTCACAAGCTCTCTGATCCATCGGAGTGTGACTGAGGTCCAGCTCTTCTCCTAAAGCCTGTGAAAGAGCCTGAGCCCTCCTCACAGAGCTTCTCTTAGTTCCTTTACTGAGACAGCCTAGAACCTGCAGCCGTAGATCTTTACTACAGCTACAAACAGATAAACCAGTTCATTAAGGATTTAAACTTCAGTATTAAATGCTTGAGGAATATTAATACCGTGCCACATTGTAAACTGTGTGTTGAAGGTTATCTGTGTAAGTCACTTCTCTTACCTCAGAAGGACTTTAGACAGAACTGGCAGAAGTTGTTTCATGGCCGTATGAGAGACCTCACAGTCCTCTAAAACCAACTTCACAACACTTTTTGCTGTCTGAATCACAGATGAGATTATTCTACAATCTTTGATGGTCAGCTTCAAATAGTTCTGATTCTTCTGTGTGACTGTCAGATCCAGAGCAGAGCAGCGGGAGAAATCCAGTTTGTTGTGAAGAGCAGAGAGCAGAAGATCTGCTGCCTCCTGCTGATCATCAGAGGAACTGCAGCAATGAAGCAGCTTCAGTAACAGCTGTCTGTCAACACTGACACAAACACACAGATACATTCATCAATAAACCAACAACGGTCTGTCAACACTGTTTACAAACACAACATCTGTATCTAATGTCAGAGATGTTCAAACCTGAGTTGTGTGACTCTGATGAGTAGAGGCAGAAAGCTCTTGAGCTCTTCATCTGGTATGGAGGTCCAGAACAGATCGAGTTTGACAGAGTTGCAGTGCTGTAGAGTGAAGCGCAGAGCTGCACACTGAACTGAATCCAACACTTGACTCTTCAGGTTGATGTAATTCTCAGCTGAACTCAACAGACCGGACACATACTGAGGAGAGCGACTCTCATAAATCTCCACAATGATGGACAGAAAAAAGCTGGGCCTCAACCTACAGAGAATAAGAATCATTCATGTAGGTTCTCAATAAAAACACATGGAGTTCTTGAACATTTGGTGTATTAAGGGGCCGATTAGACAAAACGCATTTTTCATGTTTGAAAACGTGAGGCTGCACCGCTCTGCTTTTTTCAAATGTTGCTAGGCAACCACCGAATCAGCTGAACTGTCCGCTTTGAAACCGTCTATGGCCCGATTCACATTTCGCGTCTTTTCCGCGCGCATATTCGTTATTTTAAATGAAGACGCGCGGCAGCCGCGCGGAAATACGCGCATGCGGTGCGACGCAGTCTTTTTTTCAGAAAGCAGTTTTTTCGCGTTTTCCGCGCGGTTTTAGACGCGAAATGTGAATCGGGCCTAAAGATTCTGATAATATGACCGTTAACAGCAACCGCTGTAGGCTCGATTCACATTTCTATGGCGTTCCATACGGTCCAAAAATATGACTTTGCAGCACACACTCGTCTCACTGAACGTCTCACTCCACATCTTAACTGTTTTTGTATTCTGCTATTTATTGCATTGAATTCAAGACGCAGACGAGACGTTGACGTAACGCAGACGTCACGTAAATCACGTGTGGCAGTGAAGCGTCTATGCAGACGTCACGCGTCATTCACGTGTAGCAGTGAAGTTATTTGTTTTCAGTTTTGCTAACACGTATTGTAACACGCTACTCTACACGGCTTAATGCAGAGTGTCAAGCGTCTACTTTATGGCGTTCCATACGGTCCTAAAAAATGACTTTGCAGTACACACTCGTCTCACTGAACGTCTCACTCCACGTCTTAACTGTTTTTGTATTCTGCTATTTATTGCATTGAATTCAAGACGCAGACGAGACGTTGACGTAACGCAGACGTCACGTAAATCACGTGTGGCCGTGAAGCGTCTATGCAGACGTCACGCGTCATTCACGTGTAGCAGTGAAGTTATTTGTTTTCAGTTTTGCTAACACGTATTGTAACACGCTACTCTACACGGCTTAATGCAGAGTGTCAAGCGTCTACTTTATCGTTAAGGTTAATCACTTTGCATCAACTCCTCTCACTGAACGTGACGTCTGCGTCTGTCCTAGGAACTAATGTTTATGTGTTGTTTCCTTTGACATTCTGTTAATTGTGTTGCGCACTGGCAAGGATCAGCTGTCAATCTTAGTTTATGCTGTTTGTTATGCTTTGTGTAATGTGTTTGTGCAATACATTTAAGTCCAGAACCATTTTATATCTCATTATTATATGTTGTGCATGTTATTGCTGCTTTCTGATGTTTATATGGTTCTGATGCGATCGATTATTGCTGCTGAGTTTTCCGATATAATCATTGAAAACGTACATCATTGTCCATGCTGTAGCGTTGCATTCCTGGGTAATTATGTAATTGCTTACAGCAAATTATTCAGGCACTACTATGTTATTGTTAACTCCATTGTGACTTTTGATTTGTTTCATTGTTTACATGCAATTGTTTTGTTTTTAGCATTTGTTTTTTTCTGCAAAGCTCAGCTTTAGCATCTTTATTTTATCAAACATTATTTTACTTGTTGTTTAATGTGTATGTATTTGCAAGGTTTACTAGTTTACTGGCACATGTCATATTATTGTATTTGTGTTTATTGTTCATATAGTGTTGAATATAAGTTGTGGCCTAATGGTTAGCGATTCGCTCGTGCCAGAAGGTGCTGTTTCGATTCTCAGGGCCGGTGGTAAAGCTTGACATCGCCTTTTTATGTAACTGATTTAAAGATATACTATAAGATGTATAGCTTGCATGTACTGTAAATCGCTTTGGATGAAAGAGTTTGCCAAATGCGTAAATGTAAATAAGTAAGGACCAGTCTAACAGAAAAAAAATTGATGACTAACTTGTAAGACCAGTCTGAGCAGTTTATGCAACCTACACAAGACTTGAAGAACGCTGAAGATCAAATTAAATAGTTCAAATTAAATAGTATGCTGTAATTATGGTTATAGGTAACATAAACTGCACAAAAACTGCACTACTGCGTGGATAAAATAAACCTTCAACAGTGGGCCAGTGAGATGTTTAAAGTTCTGCCTTTGACACGGCTTGGGGCCATCATTTATGGAAATGAGACTGATTTTGACAATTTATGGTCCCTCTTCTTATTGTAGTCTCCCTTAGAATATATCACAGGTTTGTAAAAAAGCGTTGGGTGCTTAAATGGAAAGTTTACTGTTTTTATTTGCTGCTGGAGGTAGGGCTGACGGTAAGTTTTTTGTTTCTTACGCGGTGAAGACGCAACAAATCATGCGGTTTGGCGGTTAATCGCACCCAACAACACACTCCACAAATATACCATTTATAATTTTTTTTTTCAGAGTGCAACATAAAGAGGGTTTTTCTCTGCAGAAGCTGCAGAAAGAACAACAGGGTAACAATATAAACGCACTTGAAACTTGAATAATTTATCGTTTTTAACAGCAAATTATCATTAATATTATATAACTATTAATTAGGCTACATTTATAAAAACAACCTTTTTCAAAGCGCAACACAAAAAGGGAATATCGGGCTAGCCTGTAGTACAAGTGTTCGGCTGTTGTACAACTACTGGTGAATCGCTTTAAGTGAATCGCAAGGTCTTAGTGTTTCGTGCGAGGAAAACCAACATGGTCCGTGTATCATCTGATCATTTGACTATTCCATTGAATATAACAAACGGAAAAAGAAAAAAATAGTCGATATTTCGTTTTTCCGTTTTTCTGTATGCACAAAAACCAAAACGATGTTTTTCTTCTTATTTCATCTTGAAACGGGAAATCCAATAAATAAATACACCAAAACGAAATATCGACTGTTTTTTTTCTTTTTCCGTTTGTTATATTGAATGGAATAATCAAATGATCAGATGATACACGGTCCAGGACCAATTTAATTTAAATAAACGAAAATTTGTTTTTTTATTAGCACAAATATTCGAATATGAAATTATTGAAAAATGCCATATCCCTAAAGTTTATTTAATTGTGTTTGTTATGTATTCATTGCTAAACTGATGCATTTTTGTTAACACATAAGTTAAAAGATTAGTAGAGAGGTGGGTGCCAATTTATTTTCTTTTGTTCTTGTTTTCTCCTGTTAGATAAGGAAGGTAGGGTATTTTGCTGTATTTTGGTTCTTTTTTATTGTGTTAGTCTAGTTAGTTACTTTCCCTACTAGGTAGAGTGTCTTTTGTTTATTATTTTGGCTTAACCCCCCTCTTGAAGCTTGAAACCCTTCAATAATTTTGTTAATAAAATAACTATTTTGCTTCCTTTGACATTTTAGTTTTTTTCAGATCTTTTTTTTAATTGAGTGATCTTAAGTCTTGCAGCTGACACACACACACAACACCATTTTTATTCTGTCACGTGCCTCCTTTTGAACCCTAGATTTATGGCGGTCCTAACAGGTACAGTGCCAGTGTCTGCATGGGAGAGGTGGCAGCAACCAGAAGAAGGTAATGTCATGCGATCTTCTGAAAAGTATTAATTGTGTTAAGTTATATTTTTTATGTTAAATAACCTCAAGTTAAAAGCCTTAAATATAAAGAGGCATTTAGTTGCTAGTTTAAATAAAATCTTAATTTAAGATCAGTAAAATTCATGCGAACATGTATTATTTGGCGTTTTATTACTAACAGTGGCAAACAGAAAGTATGCAATTATTTTCTGTTAATAATTGTTTACACATAGGTGCATGTCAGACTTACATTAACGTTAACAGCCAGTCGGGGGCGCTTGATAGCGTTCACTAAACTCACGGAGGTGGAGCTTGGACTAAATCAAGTCCGTCCGTTTTGCGCTGCAGACGCAGACGTCACGTTTAGCAGGCGCAGACGTCACGTTCATGCAGAGGAATGAGTGAAGTGGCAGACGCAGACGTCACGTTTGGCAGACGCAGACGTCACGTTCAGTGAGACGAGTGTGTGCTGCAAAGTCATTTTTTGGACCGTATGGAACGCCATACCTCAAAACCGCGCGGAAAACGCGAGCTGCACTGCGTTCTCTTTTTTTTCCAAAGCGCCTGGACTGCGTCTCCTGGCGTCTGTCGTCGCTAAGCAACCATGGGCCAGATAGCGTTGAGACGAGGGGTATAAACAAAGGATATATGGATTATATGCACTGAAAATACCTTGCAATAACTCTGCTACTAGATTTAGTTATGCTGTGATCATCTGTGTCTCCATTTTCATTGAGCTTGTCTATATTGGCTGGTTGGTTCTTGTCACATGACCTGCGGTGCGCTTGCGCCTTTCTGAAAAGTTGAGATTTTTTCATCTCGATGCGGCGCCGACGCTCCTGAAAAAAGAGCGCGTCGCACCGCATGCCCCGCCCCCTATTTCCCGCGGTTGCCGCGCGTCTACATTTAAAATAACAATATGTGCGAGAAGACGCGAAATGTGAATCGGCCTTAAAAGGTACACGCAGACGCAGGATTAAGAATTCAGAGGCCCCTGGGCACAAGTGTCTTATGGACCCCCCCATACACACACATGCGCACAATAAAGTTTTAAATTAGCCTAGGGTACTATGTGTATGAAACACCTCTATGTTTCAGGATTACAGGATTACATTGACAAGTTACAAACTATGATCACAACCTGAAGGACAATATCAACACCTGTACACATCCTCCATCATACAGGATTTACACCACATGATTGCAACAAGGCCTTCCTGGACCAGCAACAACAATATTAAGACCTTTCCCTGAATACTGTAACTCACTGGCATATTCAAGCACACACTACCACACCTCAACCTTTTAATTCAGTTCTATCAGATTCTTCCATAATTCAACACAAACATGCCAGATTCACAAAACTGTTCTTAAGAGAAAATATAAGAACTTTCTTCAGATAAATTACAGAAAGTTCTTAAAAAATATTCTTAAATTCAATTCTAAAATACTGTATTTCCATCTTAATTTTTTCAAAGACTAAACGGGCAGGGCAGTCTTTGTCAATGATTATACTACAAGAGTAATTTGTCCATTTGTTAAACTTTATTTGTGTAACAAGCACCTCGCGACTCGCGTTATTATGTAAGCGTGTAATGTGTTACAGTAAACGACATTAACAAGTATTATAAGTATACTTCTTTAGCATATATATTATGACATCTTCATATATATATTTTAAACATTTTGCAATGTATGTAAAAGCACTGTGGATTATCTAATAATGAAGGCTAAATATTGGTCATTTAAGGCAGTTACTGGATCAACATTATATCAATATAAAATAATTCACAAAAGTGATGGAAACGCCAAATTTCGAATTAAAAACGCTTAATTCGCAAAAAAGTTTTTATGCTCGCTTGAGGTGGTTTTTCATTTTTGCGAAAAAGGTTTATGCGAATAATGGGAGATGGAAACGCATTTGCCGAATAAATTCCTCCAAAAACTCACCTAACTGCACTATGAGACGGCCGGTGTAACCTGACTAACCAGTGTAATGATCTTGTGACACAGCATCAGAAATGTTGTGATGGTCATTCTTAAACGCCTGAGCAAAGTCGTCAAGTATTTCTGTAATTGCCTCTTAGACCTATCAGGACTGTGTTTCCCGAACAGCAGGCATCCACAAAAGCAGCGCATTTATTGAGTTTTCTAATCGTCTGTTTGCGCAAGTATTATTATATTTGAAAACTATTATATTCAGTGGCTACTGATATTTAGTGCCAGTTTATTAGGAAGTGACGGTTGACTAGTTGGATGGAAACGGTGCTTATTCGCAAATGTTTTATGCGATATTCCAAATTTGCGCATAAGCTAAATTGGCAATTTTGGATGGAAACCCGGCTAGTGACAGGTTGTTGGAAACGTTCTTTTGTACTCATTTTATTCACAAGTTACCTGTCGTACGGTGCTGCTGCTTCCTGCCGGGAAAGAGAGACCTCGCGCTGGTGGGGCAGCATTGGCGACATTTTCCCACTGAATGAAAGCTAAGGTTTATCCAAAAAGTCGCTAGATTTGTCGCTATGCGCTTCTTCTAAACAAAAGCCGCTGGAGGGCTCGTAAAAGTGATTAAATCAAAAGACAGACTTCCTAATTTAGAAACACTGTTTTGTGTGTGCACCTCCATGTGCGCGGGAGAGAGAAGCGCACGGCAGAATGAATATGGCGTAAACGCTGTTATGTGAAAATGTTCTCCCTTGCCTGGGCCCCAAGCGCGCATGGGCCCCTGGGCCTGTGCCCATAATGCCCATTGGATAATCCGGCCCTGCACGCAGAGGGCGCGTGGAAATAGGGGGAGCGCAAAGTCCAGGAGCTTTGGAAAAAAAGGAGAACGCAGTGCAGCTCGCGTTTTCCGCGTGGTTTTAGACGTGAAATGTGAATCGGGCCCTAGAGCGCTCCAGCAAATCCGCGAGGCGCGGCAGGCGCAAAACGAGAGGCGCCTGGCGCGCATAAACAGCGCGCAAAACGCTCACCGCCAACAGAAAACAATTTAAAAAGGCGCCTCTCACTCCAAAAATGTGTTCTGTGTTATCCGGGCCTTATATTGCAAGATGATTTCAACTTGTTTTGACGCACATACATTAAAAAATATAATTGAAAATCTCTGATAGAACCAGTGGCTCAAAAATGCCAATTTGCTTCCAGATTTTAGGATACCAAACAAAACAGGTGTTGAATTATTTTACCTTTTCAGCTCAATTCTGCCCAACCAAGGCACAAGTTCTATGATGTTTTCACAAAAGATCTTGTTTTTTCTAAAATCCAACTTAAATAGTAGAGATTGATATTGCAGAAAGTAATGAATCTCTTTCCAGGTCAGTGAGCAGGAGGTCAGATCTTCAGACACCTTCTCCATGAAGCAGCGTGTCAGTTCATCATCTTGTGCTTCATACACCACTGACACCAGCTGCTGAAGAGTCTCTGTAGAGAACCTGAACATACACGCAGAACAGGACTTTGTCAGCTTGTAAAACAATCCAGTTTACTTAGCAAAAACAATTCAACAGTGCTGAACACAGACCTGATAGTCTGGAGTCCCTGAAGACACAACAGAGCAGTGACGGACACAGCCTCTAGTTTACATTCAGTAAGATCCAGACATCTGACAGACAGTCGTCTCAAGAGAGAAGTTAAGCTGCTCACAATCCTACTGTGAGTTTGCTTTGAGTCTTTATTGACCACTGAAAGCTCATCTGTGATCAGTGGAGAACAGCCATTAAATGACCTCAGAGCTCTGACCATCATCATCACCATTCTGTCTTCAAGACTGTTAAAGACAAAGTCAAGGATTATGAGGAAAACCACATTATAAATATTACTGCTGAGATGATGCTGATGATGTGTCCTACCTGAGTTTCTGCAGGTGTGTGATGTGTGTGAAGAGTGATCGGACTCCTTTGAGAGAGATGGCTTGTGGTTTTAGAGTCAGGTTTAGTTTTGAAGGTGAGAGGCTCAGTACTCTCCCCACGCATCTGCAGGTGCTGCTGGGTAATTTTCCACTGAGAGTGACTGTAAACATCAGAGCCTGAAGCAGAGGAGTCACCTCGTCTCTCTTTACTTTGAGCCCAAACTCTTTACACAATGATGGAATACATTTCTCAGAATTCCTGCAAATAAAAATAAAAGAATACATTTTTATTACACGGCTTTCTACTGTGCTTGTTTTTAAATGGTCAACGGCAGTCTGTTTTTGACTGCTGACTTCACGTACATGAATTAACTAAGCATCGTAACTATGTAAACGATATATCCTACACTGGTAAGCATGGTAAGGTTGGTGTTCTTTATTCAATATTATTGCACTGTGTGAAGCAAGTTTATTACAAAAAATGGCAAATAAAGCTTAAAAGAAACAGTGGTGTTAAAATACAACACTGCATAAAATAACTACAAAAAGGCAGAATGAACTCTCATTACAGACCTTAATTCAGAGATGTACGGCAGACACTGGAGGAATCCTCTCACTTCACTCTCTTCATGTGTCCAGTCTATCAGCTCTACTGGTTTCTTCTCTGTTTGGAGTTTCAGCACTTCTAGGAGGATGGAGCTCTTTCTCTCTGAGAGGTTTATGATCCAGACTTCAGGAGATGACTGATGATATATTGACTGTAATGCTGGTAGGACACTTCTGCCTGTTTCACTCTCATAGTCCTTCACATGTGAACACAGATCCAGCAGAAAATCACATTGATATTTAAAATAAAAATAATCCTCATCATGTCTATCACAGGGGAAAGATGTGTAGTTGCACACAGATGTCAATAGTTCAGTGTATTTGTCTCCTGTGTCACTCTCTGATGCTGCAGTGAACAGATTCACCAGAAACTGGAATGACGACTTTATGGTTTCTTC
This sequence comes from Triplophysa rosa, assembly GCF_024868665.1. Lineage (NCBI taxonomy): Eukaryota > Metazoa > Chordata > Actinopteri > Cypriniformes > Nemacheilidae > Triplophysa > Triplophysa rosa. The sequence continues at coordinate 19,934,273 of NC_079903.1, read as the reverse complement.
TTTATACAAAGTATCTTCGCAAAATCTATAGAAAAAGAGATTTGATCTGTTTATCTCGTCATTAAAAGAATGTATTGTAAATATTCTCAGTCATTTATGGTACAAATGCAAGTAGGTTAAATTCCACACAAAAAGTGATTATCATGTTTCAGTCTTTTCTGTCTACACTGTCAATATTAGTTTGGTTTAGGAAAAGGGATGGGTATCATTTGATTTTTATCAATTCTGATTCTTATTGATTCCCAGGTTCAATTCCAATGTGGTAAAAATTATAAAAGTTAAACATTTATAAAACCATACGGTCATTTAGGCTATAAACTTATTGTATTGTAAAAAAAGTATTACTTTTTTTTTTTAAAGATTTGTTTTTGTCATTTTTGGCTTTATTTGTACAGCTTAGTGACAGAGAGGATAGGAAGCGAAGTGGGAGAGAGAAAGGGGTCGGTTCGGGAAAGGACCACGAGACGGGAATTGAACTCAGGTCGCCCGATGCACAACCACACCACATGTCGGAGCACTGCCCACCAGGCTATCGGCTCCAACTATGAGAAGTATTTTAGGAAAACAAATCATGGTTTAATTTTAGTCAAAGTGCAGAAACCTTGTTTGGCAAATTGATTACCATTTGTATTGACACAAGTTTCATAAAGGTTATATTTTGAGGCGTTTATGCCTTTAATGAGAGAGTACAGTGGAGAGGAGACAGGAAGGCATTGGGAGGAGACGGGGGAGCAGGTTCAGCAAAGGACCATCAAGAAAGATTTTTTGTGGGTATTGGGAAGCACGTATATTATAGGAGGATTTTCTCATGTATTTTTATGTGCCACATTTCCTACTGCCAGTTGGTGGCACTATGACTATAAGTGAAAACTAACATTGGATAAGTCTTCAGGCCAGGACTGAAGTTTGGGGCAGGTTGGACATTGTATGCCTCTGTTACAACAGCTTTCCTGTTTCATGGCGAAACATCAAACTTTGTCAGGTCACCACAGACATGCCCTTCAACGAAAAACTTTTAACTTTATATGTACGATTCAAAAATTGACTTCAGAAACTGGAACATGAAAAAAGAAACTGGACCAGTGTTTACATCTTGCAAAGTACAGAGAAACATATTTATATTCCAAAAATTGGCAATAAAAGCTGTACTTATACTACTGGAATCTCACCTGAGTTGTGAGATGTACGGCAGACACTGGAGGAATCCTCTCACTTCACTCTCTTCATCTGAGCAGCCTCTCAGCTCTACTGGTTTCTTCTCTGTTTGGAGTTTCAGCACTTCTAGGAGGATGGAGCTCTTTCTCTCTGAGAGGTTTATGATCCAGACTTCAGGAGATGACTGATGATATATTGACTGTAATGCTGGTAGGACACTTCTGCCTGTTTCACTCTCATAGTCCTTCACATGTGAACACAGATCCAGCAGAAAATCACATTGATATTTAAAATAAAAATAATCCTCATCATGTCTATCACAGGGGAAAGATGTGTAGTTGCACACAGATGTCAATAGTTCAGTGTATTTGTCTCCTGTGTCACTCTCTGATGCTGCAGTGAACAGATTCACCAGAAACTGGAATGACGACTTTATGGTTTCTTCTTTATACAAAGTATCTTCGCAAAATCTATAGAAAAAGAGATTTGATCTGTTTATCTCGTCATTAAAAGAATGTATTGTAAATATTCTCAGTCATTTATGGTACAAATGCAAGTAGGTTAAATTCCACACAAAAAGTGATTATCATGTTTCAGTCTTTTCTGTCTACACTGTCAATATTAGTTTGGTTTAGGAAAAGGGATGGGTATCATTTGATTTTTATCAATTCTGATTCTTATTGATTCCCAGGTTCAATTCCAATGTGGTAAAAATTATAAAAGTTAAACATTTATAAAACCATACGGTCATTTAGGCTATAAACTTATTGTATTGTAAAAAAAGTATTACTTTTTTTTTTAAAGATTAGTTTTTGCCATTTTTGGCTTTATTTGTACAGCTTAGTGACAGAGAGGACAGGAAGCGAAGTGGGAGAGAGAAAGGGGTGGGTTCGGGAAAGGACCACGAGACGGGAATCGAACTCAGGTCGCCCGATGCACAACCACGCCACATGTCGGAGCACTGCCCACCAGGCTATCGGCTCCAACTATGAGAAGTATTTTAGGAAAACAAATCATGGTTTAATTTTAGTCAAAGTGCAGAAACCTGTTTAGGTAAATTAATTACCATTTGTATTGACACAAGTTTCATAAAGGTTATATTTTGAGGCATTTATGCCTTTAATGAGAGAGTACAGTGGAGAGGAGACAGGAAGGCATTGGGAGGAGACCGTCAAGAAAGATTTTTTGTGGGTATTGGGAAGCGCGTATATTATAGGAGGATTTTCTCATGTATTTTTATGTGCCACATTTCCTACTGCCAGTTGGTGGCACTATGATTATAAGTGAAAACTAACATTGGATAAGTCTTCAGGCCAGGACTGAAGTTTGGGGCAGGTTGGACATTGTATGCCTCTGTTACAACAGCTTTCCTGTTTCATGGCGAAACATCAAACTTTGTCAGGTCACCACAGACATGCCCTTCAACGAAAAACTTTTAACTTTATATGTACGATTCAAAAATGATAGTAAAAATTGACTTCAGAAACTGGAACATGAAAAAAGAAACTGGACCAGTGTTTACATCTTGCAAAGTACAGAGAAACATATTTATATTCCAAAAATTGGCAATAAAAGCTGTACTTATACTACTGGAATCTCACCTGAGTTGTGAGATGTACGGCAGACACTGGAGGAATCCTCTCACTTCACTCTCTTCATCTGAGCAGCCTCTCAGCTCTACTGGTTTCTTCTCTGTTTGGAGTTTCAGCACTTCTAGGAGGATGGAGCTCTTTCTCTCTGAGAGGTTTATGATCCAGACTTCAGGAGATGACTGATGATATATTGACTGTAATGCTGGTAGGACACTTCTGCCTGTTTGACTCTCATAGTTCTTCACATGTGAACACAGATCCAGCAGAAAATCACATTGATCATAATGAACAGATGACAGCAGCATCTTCACCGTTGTTTCTTTCATATCTTTTTGACAGAGAGCAGCTTGCAGACACAATTCCAGTATCAATAATCTCTTTCTTTTTTCCCACAGTTCAAATGATTCATATGGTGGTTTAATAAACCTAAACAAAGATTGAAGAAATTCTGTTAGTGATGACAAAAAAGACAAAAGAAAGTGTCATTGTGGCAGACTTCTCCACGTGTTTCATACGTTTGTTACGCCGATATTCATCTTCATTCATTATAAATATTGTCTGTTTGTAAAACACATGCTGACATGCATACATATTTGTCACAGTTTTAGTCCGTTTCGTTTCGTTTTCTGTGTTCCTGTTTTCCCTCATTAGTTTCCCTGGTGGTTAATTGCCCCACACCTGTTTCTGTCCTCTCTGATTATGTTCTCCATTGTGTTTAAGCCCCGTGTTTGCCTGTGTTCATTGTGCGGTTTAACTTGTGTTACGTGTGGTTGTGTTTCCTCTAGTATACTTTGTGGATTCATTAAATACTTCTTGTGGAATATACTCCTTGTCGTGCGCCTCAATACGCTACATCCCGTTACACATATGATGTAGCCTAGAATAATAACTGTTTTAGAAACAAGGGTATAAGGACTTGATCTGGTGTATTTTCTTTATACTCTTAATTTCTCAAAACTGTTTTATACAACTGGTGAGCATTGATTTGTCAGATTAACTATTAAGCAGTTATGACAAGTTTCTGCAAGTAGGCCTATATTTTGCTCTAAATATATAATATGATCTGAACCTAGAGTAATCCCGAACAATTAAACTGATCATCTTGTGGTTTGTTTTAGTATCAAATGTTCTTCAGTTATCAGTTGTTTTAACACTGGTTATTCAATGAACAGATAATACTGTTACTAAATTCTGAGCAAAAGAAATGTAAAAATTGGCCCATATAGTGATACTTATAGTGACCTTGTATCACGATGCGTATCGTTTCGTGAAGTTGTTGGTGATAAACAGCCCTACAGGGTAGCGTCTCTAAACTCCAACATCTTGAGGTAAGTTGTGGGTAATTTCATCCATTTGAGTGCCCATGCATCTACACTTCGAATATTCTATGGAAATCGTAGACCATCCAGGTACTTTGAGAATACTCATTTCAACATACATACGTGGGACACACTTATTTTAATTTTTAATACAATTTAGGAAGGCTAGTATGCAAATTAGGATGCAGAGAGACATTTTAGATTTCTTGTTATTCACTTTAAGTTTACTATACCAAAATTCGATAAACACACATGAATTGAAATACTAAATAGAAATGTTAGAAAATAGAACACAGAATATCACAACACATGACGATCTATTCATAAAAGTAAAAAGGATGAACCTTTATAACTGATAAATACAGAAAAGCAGAATAACAATCTGTATTATCAAAATGTCACACAAAATAAAGGGATGAAAAAGTGAGTGTTTACACACTAAAAAAATGATAAAAAAGGGATGGAGGAAACTTTCTGTATACTGGACGCGTCACGTCACGCGGTAATGGATCGTCAAGCCCTGTCCAGCCGGCCTTCCAGCCGGCGTCAAGCCCTGTCCAGCCGGCCTTCCAGCCGGTGTCAAGCCCTGTCCAGCCGGCCTTCCAGCCGGCGTCAAGCCCTGTCCAGCCGGCCTTCCAGCCGGCGTCAAGCCCTGTCCAGCCGGCCTTCCAGCCGGCTCAAGCTGTCAGCCGGCCTTCCAGCCGGTCCCCAGTCTGGCAGCCAAGCCGGCCCCGGGAAGACCCCCAGGGTCAAAGACTGTCCCCCCTAGGACTCCTCCTAAGTCCCCCAGGACTCCGCGCCCTCGAGCGCAGCCGGGGACTAAGACTGTTCCTCTTTCTCCCCTCCCCCATGGACTGCCTCCCATGAGCCAGTGTTTGGCCCCTCCCCCTCCCATTGTTTGTTAGTTTTTGATTGTCCCACCCAAGTCCTGTTCGTTTGTCTTGCCCATGTTTGTCCCCTTGATTTTGTTTTCTTTGTTTTGCCTTGTCCTGTCTGTCTCCCAGTCTGTCTTGTCTCGTCCGTCTACCCCTTGGTGAGCACCTGGAGGTGCTCATTAAAGGGGGGGCTTCTGTCATGGCTCTGCTTCATTTAGTCATGTTTTTCTTGGTCCTGTAGCAGAGTCATGCAAGCCTTTGGTTATGTGTGGAGAGAAACATATTATTGTCCTTTTGACAATAATATACGTTCTCTCCAGTGTCTCGTCATTGGCCCCGCTCCTCTCGTTTCCTTGTTATCTTTCCCTGAGTGTTTGATTACCCACACCTGCCTTGTGTCGTTATCCTCTCGTTTGTCTTCCCTATAATCCCTCTTGTTTCTTTGTCCTGTGCTCTTGTATTACGTTTGTATGTGCGTGTATTGATGTCAACCATTACGTCCCATGTGCTCCCGGCCTCATATGCGCCGTATGTTCCTGTTTTCCCCTGTCATTAGTAAGTGTACTAGTTTAGTCTTTGTCTATGTATTTCTAGTTTAGTGTTTAGTTAGCTTGGTCCTGTTGTTCGTTTTATTATTTTGTTACTTTTCGTTTACCCCTCTCGGGTTTTAGTTCTTTTTTGTTTTATAATAAAGTCTTGTCTGTTAACCCATTCACTGCCTGCCTGCATTGGGTTCTTCCACCTACGCCGCTTCGTGACCAGCGCGGCAGAGGGAGAATGCACGTGCTTGAGCGCACACACAGTACAGTAACAGACAACCACACTAAAGAAATACACATGGATATAGATGATTGTATTTTCATTTAGCTTAACTAGTTTATTATTTTCAGCCATTAAAGGGCACATTTATTAATTTCATTTGAGTTTTCAATGTGATCTTATAATTTATGTATTGCACATGTCACTGACGTTTACCAGTTTTGACTATTTTTACCATAAAAAAATAGCCAAAAAAAAGAACCATCAGGGAACGTTACTTTCTGGTTATTTTCTGGTTGCAAAAAATAACCAGAAAATAACCATCAGGGAACGTTACTTTCTGGTTATTTTCTGGTTGCAAAAAATAACCAATACATAACCATCAGGAACGTTATTTCTGGTTATTTTCTGGTTGCAAAAAATAACCAAAAGAACAAGTAACTTTCGTAATCTAAAACACGGGAACGTTACTTTCTGGTTATTAAAAAAAAAACACAGCCTGCAATCGTTCTGGGAACGTTATTTTCTGGTTGGAAAAAATAAAACCTGAAAAGAACGTTCTTAGAACGTTATTTTTTGTTCCCAAAGAAATAACCAAAAGGGAACCAAAAACTAACGTTAGGGGTAAGGTTCTGTGTTTGCTGGGTTTATTCCTAACTTGAAGGTTTTCTCTTTTAGCATTGTGTATTCATTTTCATTCCAATATAATTGTGTTTAGAGATTAGCCTCGCTTAACAACGACATAAAAAACTAGATTATAGTTGGTCATAATATTATAACAACTCACTGAATTGTACATATAAAAACCAAAGACAAATTCTATATTATTACTGGAATCTCACCTAAGTTGAGATGTACGGCAGACACTGGAGGAATCCTCTCACTTCACTCTCTTCATCTGAGCAGCCTCTCAGCTCTACTGGTTTCTTCTCTGTTTGGAGTTTCAGCACTTCTAGGAGGATGGAGCTCTTTCTCTCTGAGAGGTTTATGATCCAGACTTCAGGAGATGACTGATGATATATTGACTGTAATGCTGNGATGGAGCTCTTTCTCTCTGAGAGGTTTATTCTCCAGACTTCAGGAGATGACTGATATATTGACTGTAATGCTGGTAGGACACTTCTGCCTGTTTGACTCTCATAGTTCTTCACATGTGAGTACAGATCCAGCAGAAAATCACATTGATTATACGGATAATTAAAATAATAAAAATGCTCATCATCATGTCTATCACAGGGGAAAGATGTGTAGCTGCACACAGATGTCAATAGTTCAGTGTATTTGTCTCCTGTATCTGTGTCACTCTCTGATGCTGCAGTGAACAGATTCACCAGAAACTGGAATGACGACTTTTTGGTTTCTTCTTTTTTCAAAGTATCTTCGCAAAATCTATAGAAAAAGAGATTTGATCTGTTTATCTCGTCATTAAAAGAATGTATTGTAAATATTCTCAGTCATTTATGGTACAAATGCAAGTAGGTTAAATTCCACAGAAAAAGTGATTATCATGTTTCAGTCTTTTCTGTCTACACTGTCAATATTAGTTTGGTTTAGGAAAAGGGTTGGGTATCGTTTGATTTTGATCAATTCTGATTCTTATTGATTCCCAGGTTCAATTCCAATGTGGTAAAAATTATAAAAGTTAAACGTTTATAAAACCATACGGTCATTTAGGCTATAAACTTATTGTATTGTAAAAAAAGTATTACTTTTTTTTTTAAAGATTAGTTTTTGCCATTTTTGGCTTTATTTGTACAGCTTAGTGACAGAGAGGACAGGAAGCGAAGTGGGAGAGAGAAAGGGGTGGGTTCGGGAAAGGACCACGAGACGGGAATCGAACTCAGGTCGCCCGATGCACAACCACGCCACATGTCGGAGCACTGCCCACCAGGCTATCGGCTCCAACTATGAGAAGTATTTTAGGAAAACAAATCATGGTTTAATTTTAGTCAAAGTGCAGAAACCTGTTTAGGTAAATTAATTACCATTTGTATTGACACAAGTTTCATAAAGGTTATATTTTGAGGCATTTATGCCTTTAATGAGAGAGTACAGTGGAGAGGAGACAGGAAGGCATTGGGAGGAGACCGTCAAGAAAGATTTTTTGTGGGTATTGGGAAGCGCGTATATTATAGGAGGATTTTCTCATGTATTTTTATGTGCCACATTTCCTACTGCCAGTTGGTGGCACTATGATTATAAGTGAAAACTAACATTGGATAAGTCTTCAGGCCAGGACTGAAGTTTGGGGCAGGTTGGACATTGTATGCCTCTGTTACAACAGCTTTCCTGTTTCATGGCGAAACATCAAACTTTGTCAGGTCACCACAGACATGCCCTTCAACGAAAAACTTTTAACTTTATATGTACGATTCAAAAATGATAGTAAAAATTGACTTCAGAAACTGGAACATGAAAAAAGAAACTGGACCAGTGTTTACATCTTGCAAAGTACAGAGAAACATATTTATATTCCAAAAATTGGCAATAAAAGCTGTACTTATACTACTGGAATCTCACCTGAGTTGTGAGATGTACGGCAGACACTGGAGGAATCCTCTCACTTCACTCTCTTCATCTGAGCAGCCTCTCAGCTCTACTGGTTTCTTCTCTGTTTGGAGTTTCAGCACTTCTAGGAGGATGGAGCTCTTTCTCTCTGAGAGGTTTATGATCCAGACTTCAGGAGATGACTGATGATATATTGACTGTAATGCTGGTAGGACACTTCTGCCTGTTTGACTCTCATAGTTCTTCACATGTGAACACAGATCCAGCAGAAAATCACATTGATCATAATGAACAGATGACAGCAGCATCTTCACCGTTGTTTCTTTCATATCTTTTTGACAGAGAGCAGCTTGCAGACACAATTCCAGTATCAATAATCTCTTTCTTTTTTCACACAGTTCAAATGATTCATATGGTGGTTTAATAAACCTAAACAAAGATTGAAGAAATTCTGTTAGTGATGACAAAAAAGACAAAAGAAAGTGTCATTGTGGGAGACTTCTCCGTGTGTTTCATAAATGAGGCCCACTGTACGTTTGTTACGCCGATATTCATCTTCATTCATTATAAATATTGTCTGTTTGTAAAACACATGCTGACATGCATACATATTTGTCACAGTTTTAGTCCGTTTCGTTTCGTTTTCTGTGTTCCTGTTTTCCCTCATTAGTTTCCCTGGTGGTTAATTGCCCCACACCTGTTTCTGTCCTCTCTGATTATGTTCTCCATTGTGTTTAAGCCCCGTGTTTGCCTGTGTTCATTGTGCGGTTTAACTTGTGTTACGTGTGGTTGTGTTTCCTCTAGTATACTTTGTGGATTCATTAAATACTTCTTGTGGAATATACTCCTTGTCGTGCGCCTCAATACGCTACATCCCGTTACACATATGATGTAGCCTAGAATAATAACTGTTTTAGAAACAAGGGTATAAGGACTTGATCTGGTGTATTTTCTTTATACTCGTAATTTCTCAAAACTGTTTTATACAACTGGTGAGCATTGATTTGTCAGATTAACTATCNGAAACCATTATAATCATACCAAAACAATGATGATGTCCACATTAAATGCTGTGTGTTGTGTAAGTAAAGCAGTTATGACAAGTTTCTGCAAGTAGGCCTATATTTTGCTCTAAATATATAATATGATCTGAACCTAGAGTAATCCCGAACAATTAAACTGATCATCTTGTGGTTTGTTTTAGTATCAAATGTTCTTCAGTTATCAGTTGTTTTAACACTGGTTATTCAATGAACAGATAATACTGTTACTAAATTCTGAGCAAAAGAAATGTAAAAATTGGCCCATATAGTGATACTTATAGTGACCTTGTATCACGATGCGTATCGTTTCGTGAAGTTGTTGGTGATAAACAGCCCTACAGGGTAGCGTCTCTAAACTCCAACATCTTGAGGTAAGTTGTGGGTAATTTCATCCATTTGAGTGCCCATGCATCTACACTTCGAATATTCTATGGAAATCGTAGACCATCCAGGTACGTTGAGAATACTCATTTCAACATACATACGTGGGACACACTTATTTTAATTTTTAATACAATTTAGGAAGGCTAGTATGCAAATTAGGATGCAGAGAGACATTTTAGATTTCTTGTTATTCACTTTAAGTTTACTATACCAAAATTCGATAAACACACATGAATTGAAATACTAAATAGAAATGTTAGAAAATAGAACACAGAATATCACAACACATGACGATCTAGTCATAAAAGTAAAAAGGATGAACCTTTATAACTGATAAATACAGAAAAGCAGAATAACAATCTGTATTATCAAAATGTCACACAAAATAAAGGGATGAAAAAGTGAGTGTTTACACACTAAAAAAATGATAAAAAAGGGATGGAGGAAACTTTCTGTATACTGGACGCGTCACGTCACGCGGTAATGGATAAAACCATTATAATCATACCAAAACAATGATGATGTCCACATTAAATGCTGTGTGTTGTGTAAGTAATACGTTTTATTATTTTCCCTGTTTACTTTGTCAAAGTGCACTCATGAAAAATACTGCGGTGTAACTGAGTGTTAACTAAATGAAACTGTAATATATTTAGTATACTTGTAATGCCTATATTTACGAAAAAGAACTTCCAGGCCCAAACTCCTTTTAACAATAATTGATTGGTCCATAGATAATGATCAAACTACAGACATAAATAGGCTTATTTGGTAGTGGGTTTACACCATAAGAAAGGTCTCACGTCCAAACGCGTCATGTGCAAATGTACAATGTCAAATACTTCAAAACAGTGACATAGGCCAGCTCCTGGCAACACCGTTCAGCGTGCACGCCACCATTCACCTGTCCTCAGCTAATACAGCTTCACCCATAAATAGGACATTTGCTTAAATAAACCGTATTCCCACTAATAAATGTGACTACCATAAATACTCAAGTGGTTGCGACCATGACATATTCTAATGCATTATAGTAATTACAGTACCCTTTTCTCTACTCTTCTCTTGCTATGGTAAGTTTCAAAAACACTATACGTCAACACTATAGCATCTAAGAATACTACAGTTTACTGTGGTAAGTAATAAAATATAGGCTACCACAGTATTTTTTCATGTGGGCTGGCAGTTTATTACTGCAATTAATCCACAATAAATTAAATTAACTTATTAATGCTAAAAGTACATGCTTTGATGGTTGAATGTTTCGCTTTAAGCTAAGAGGAAATTATAAATGGTTATATCACCTGTCAAATGTCTATTTAAGAGTTACATTCAGTCCTACATTATTGATGGTGTCATTTTTAGGTTATTGTTCCTGTCGCTTCCCCTAAAATTTTTTGCATCATATTTGCACCTGATGTAATCCAATGTCCAGTCTTAAGACTGAATCACAATTTAACCTTTTTATTTATTTACTTTGTTACAGCATGTTTTTAGTTTTGTGGTCAACAATTCATCCGTGCAAATCAGTTTAAAAAAATCTAAAAGAGAACTTCCGCTATGGAATGGTGATTCTTCTCTGGTGATGTGAGTTTAATGGCTTGGGAAGAACATTCAATAAGCCCTCCAACTGTCAGTCTGCTGTCTGCTCTATTTTCTGAACTAAACACCAAATCTTCCAATCAAATCTCGGTGAAAAAACAAAGCCATGCCCCATATTTTTATAGTTCAATATTCTGTTTCTTTCAGAAATACATTACAATATGTAAGTCAATTGCAACTTCTGGTTCACCCGAACTTTAAACCAAACTCAAAGATGTATATTTTACTCATAACTCTCACCTGAGTTGTGAGATGTACGGCAGACACTGGAGGAATCCTCTCACTTCACTCTCTTCATGTGTCCAGTCTATCAGCTCTACTGGTTTCTTCTCTGTTTGGAGTTTCAGCACTTCTAGGAGGATGGAGCTCTTTCTCTCTGAGAGGTTTATGATCCAGACTTCAGGAGATGACTGATGATATATTGACTGTAATGCTGGTAGGACACTTCTGCCTGTTTGACTCTCATAGTTCTTCACATGTGAACACAGATCCAGCAGAAAATCACATTGATCATAATGAACAGATGACAGCAGCATCTTCACCGTTGTTTCTTTCATATCTTTTTGACAGAGAGCAGCTTGCAGACACAATTCCAGTATCAATAATCTCTTTCTTTTTTCCCACAGTTCAAATGATTCATATGGTGGTTTAATAAACCTAAACAAAGATTGAAGAAATTCTGTTAGTGATGACAAAAAAGACAAAAGAAAGTGTCATTGTGGCAGACTTCTCCGCGTGTTTCATACGTTTGTTACGCCGATATTCATCTTCATTCATTATAAATATTGTCTGTTTGTAAAACACATGCTGACATGCATACATATTTGTCACAGTTTTAGTCCGTTTCGTTTCGTTTTCTGTGTTCCTGTTTTCCCTCATTAGTTTCCCTGGTGGTTAATTGCCCCACACCTGTTTCTGTCCTCTCTGATTATGTTCTCCATTGTGTTTAAGCCCCGTGTTTGCCTGTGTTCATTGTGCGGTTTAACTTGTGTTACGTGTGGTTGTGTTTCCTCTAGTATACTTTGTGGATTCATTAAATACTTCTTGTGGAATATACTCCTTGTCGTGCGCCTCAATACGCTACATCCCGTTACACATATGATGTAGCCTAGAATAATAACTGTTTTAGAAACAAGGGTATAAGGACTTGATCTGGTGTATTTTCTTTTAACTCACAATTTCTCAAAACTGTTTTATACAACTGGTGAGCATTGATTTGTCAGATTAACTATTACAGTTTTTTTCAACTGCTAACAAGCATTGTTCAATACTGAAGCCATATTTTCAAAACTCTTCACACAGTCTGCATTACCAACATGACTGTCGGCCAAACAGTTCATCTCACCTCCAAAACTCACTCCGACCAACAAAACACTTCATCTATGTGTCAAAATAAGATCATTCCAACATAACACTGACAACAATTCTCATTCAGAAAACATGCATGTCACTCATAAAACACTGACCTAAAAATCACTAGCATCAGGGAGCATTACAGAAATTGTGACCTTTTATTTTTAAAGTTTCTTTTCACATAAACAGTATTTTATTATAGAATAACAGATTTTTAATTTATTGAATGTACTAAAGCATACGTATGTAACAAGAATGAATCAGAAATCATTTTTTTCTTTGAATATAGTACTTTACAGTATTTGTGAAAATACTCTAAATAGGTGAAAAAAGAAAATCCTGAAATTCCAGGGCAAAATAAAAAAATATCAAAACAACACGTGTAGTCTAATCACTCATTGTAAAGTCCTGTGAAGGTTCTAGCCCTCCCTCTCTCTTGCATTAGGCCACAAGTTCTCATCAACATCACATCTGATGTCTTCTCTGGCAATGCATCTTGGAAAGTATCTTCTGGAATGTCTAATCCAACCCTGGCAGTCTTCAGGAGAAATGTCTCCACACCCCGCATTCATTGCCTCCAGTAAAGTCATCTGGTCATGTGGATGGTGGTCATAAACCTTCCACCTCCATGCAGAGAAAAACTCCTCTATGGGGTTTACAGTAAGAAGGGGGAGTATGGAGGCAGGAATAATACTGACATCCTGGGATGTGCTGTGAACCAGTCTGTGACTGCAGCAGAGTGGTGGAATGCCACATTATCCCACACCACAACGAAGGTAGGGCAGTTTGATGCCCCTCGCCGTCTCTCCTCTGCTTGCACAAGTTGATTATGCAGGTCATTCAGAAAAGAAATAAGCCTCTCTGTATTGTTCCTTTTCCACACAAATTCAGCCCAAAGAGGTCCTCTTTTACTTTATACCATATGCTCATGTAATTGAAATAACTTCAACACCTGAGTGTGTTTCCTATATGGGAATCAGATGTAATGTATATATTTGCATAACTTTGATCAGCTGTTTCTCATTAGCAATGGAATAAAATACAGGGGGCATATTTGTGTTTCAGTTCACAATATATACTGTATATACAGCTGTTCACTTTGGCTCTAGCCTACAAGTTAGGTTCAGAACATGATGTTATCTGTTCTGACATACAGAGTGAAAGCATATGAAAATTTGGCAGTAAAATGACATTGTTTTGGTCTTGGTTGAGCTTGTGTGTAAAAGAAGTTCAAGCATTTTAAATTTGTGTTAACTGTATGCATTTTGTGTCAAAGCAACAATAAATGTGTTAATTGTATAGTCCACACAGACAGATGTTGTGCTAACTGTGTTAAGAGTTTAGCAAAATTGTTAAAAGTATTGAAAAAATTGTCATAGCGATGGTAAAAAACTGTAAGCAGTTATGACAAGTTTCTGCAAGTAGGCCTATATTTTGCTCTAAATATATAATATGATCTGAACCTAGAGTAATCCCGAACAATTAAACTGATCATCTTGTGGCGGGGCATAGCCAGAACTTTTTTTTTAGAGGTGGCCAGGTAAGACCCAGTGATTTTATTAGGGTGACCAAAAATCCTTCTACTGTCCTTCCTAACTTCTACTGTAATTTACACCAATTCTTCATTACACATAGTTTGCTGGTCAAAAACATACACAACGAACGTAAAGCAAACAATTTATTTGCAATGCTTTCATGTGCTAACATTATTTTAAAATAATTTGCTACCTATCTTTTGCAGTAAGTTAGCATTTTTTATAGAAAATAAACATTGCAGTACCCCAACTTAAACTTGGGACTTGGGAAATGTAATTAATGAATGAAATCCAGTTAAACAAGACTGGTTTTACTGACCTGGGCTGGGTTTCCCAAAAGCATCGTAGCCTTAAGTTGATTTTAGAACCATTGTCACCAATGGAGCTATGATCAACTTAAGGCTACGATGCTTTTGGGAAACCCAGCCCTGATCCTTCTGCTCGCGATGAACTTCCATGGTACACAGACAGTACACTGTCACCGAAGGGCTCTCACTAAATCCTTGGTGTTCGAGTCAGATCCGTGGGCGTGGCTTGTTGGTTTTGACTAAATCCTTGGTGTTTCAAGTCTTACGAAACCTTTACCCTAACCCACACCCTAACCTTACTCTAATCATCTAAACTACCTATGATTGTTAAAATCGCCAAAAAAAACCCACTGTTGCGTGATGACGTCAGACTCGAAACACCAAGGATTTAGTGAGAGCCGTCACGAAGCGGTTAGCAGATATATAGCTATAGCGCTCAGACTGTTTGCGTCAGCGTATGACACCATATTAACGCCAGAGTAATGTTCTCGCGTTACTTTCAGTGCATAAGCTAAATGATCTGCGCAGAATTGCGTAAACTCTGAACACATATTACAACTGAGGTGGCCAGACCATGTGGCTACGCCTGTCTTGTGGTTTGTTTTAGTATCAAATGTTCTTCAGTTATCAGTTGTTTTAACACTGGTTATTCAATGAATAGATAATACTGTTACTAAATTCTGAGCAAAAGAAATGTAAAAATTGGCCCATATAGTGATACTAATAGTGACCTTGTATCACGATGCGAATCATTTCGTGAAGTTGTTGGTGATAAACAGCCCTACAGTGTAGCGTCTCTAAACTCCTACATCTTGAGGTAAGTTGTGGGTAATTTCATCCATTTGAGTGCCCATGCATCTACACTTCTAATATTCTATGGAAATAGTAGACCATCCAGGTACTTTGAGAATACTCATTTCAACATACATACGTGATTTGGGATATACTTATTTTAATAATAATAATTGTGGCTAGTGTGTATTCGAGAAAAACATTTATTTCATAATGTGATTTCTCCCCACTTTCAAATGTTTTACTTCAATGAAACATCAAATTTTGGTGAAATTTTTAAATAAAAGATAAAAATTAGAAACCATGCAGATTTATTTACACAGAATTGTTTGTTTATATTCACCAAGGGGCTATTTTTTTGCCCCCAACTGTACAGTAGTTGATAGATTGGAGTCATACCAAACATTAAATTGACTGACAGATAAATGTACTTTTAATTAGCTCCATTTTTATATTACAGCGAAAGTATCAATTTATTTACCTGCTGATTATGTCTACACTGTGATGTTAACATAAGTGCTGTGTTTTCAGCTCTTTATGCGTGACAGATTCAGTGCGTGTGGAGCTGAAGGGGTTCAAATACAGTGTTATTTGGTGCTTGATAAAGATATTAGAGTGGCGAAAGATCATCAATATGCGCGTATGATGTGTACAGCTCCGTTGTGTAGATTCGCTGCTTGTTTTGAATTATAGAAATGGGCAAATGTTTTAAATGGTTCATTACTGTACAGTATATCTCACAGTCCAGATGGAACGAAGCCAAGGTAGGGATCTGGACCGTTCTCAGCCAATTGGGTTAGGTCAGAGTTTTTTTCAAACCTGTTCCTGGGGACCCACTGCTCTGCACATTTTGCATGTCTCCCTTATCTAACACAGGGGTTCCCAAACTTTTCAGCCCGCGACCCCCAAAATATCAGTGCCAGTGACTCGAGACCCCCACTATCCTCGGAGGTGGTTAAAGTATACAAACGTTGTGCACAAATGCGCACATGCACCTATTCTACCCAAACGTGCATATAATGACAATACAAAAGAGCACAGTCTAACTTAATATTATTTTATAGTTATTTACTCATTACTTTACTTGTTGTTATACATAAACTATTACTACAGATGGTCGAATTTCATCAAACTGATTCGAGTGCTTATTTACATTTACGCATTTGGCAGATGCTTTTATCCAATGCGACTTACATTGCATTATCCTATACATTTGTTTCTAAGTATGTACCACGACCTTGGCGTTGTTAGCGCTATGCTTTTACCACTGAGCTACAGGACAACTTATGTGCCTCTGTTCATACCTGAGGACGATGGCCTCTCTGACTGCGGCACTTCTCCGCTGGCCTCCCTGCGTTGTGTTTTGCCGATATTAATCAACATTTAATTTCGACAAATAAGAATATCCTAAACTTAAAGCCTGAAAAATAATCTGCGTGCACATGGGACTGTTTAACGTAGTGCTGTATGGATTTATGAACCTAATGCGGTTGCTAATGTCATTAATGTGACGTAATCGCCTCAGGGGTCATGATCAAAGGGGAGGAAATTCCTAAGGCTGATGGCTTTTTATTCGCATGGTTTTATTTTTAACTTCACTAATATTTTTATTATACGCTATTTCTAATCATTTAAAAAATGATTTCTGGAAATCATCTTGCAACCTCGCCCTCGCGGCCTTGCGATCCCCCTGGGGAACTGAAGTGTGTTAGTTAAAGCGTCACAAAACCTCCCCTTTCAGCTACAGTCACTCACTGTCGTTTTTGAAAAATGCAATTAAAATGGGCATGAACGCTGTGAGAAGAAAGGTGCGTCCCAAATCGCACACTTGAGGACTATTCTACGCCATTTTTGTAATATAAATAGTGTGAGTAGTGCGTCCACATTTAAAATCCTCAAAAAAAGAAGTGCACTTTAAGTACCCGGAAGATGCACTTTTTCAACCGAAAATATGAAGTGAGGAACTGTGGACACTTTACGCACTCAACGGTAGCAGTTTCGCTTACGTAGTGGAAGGGAGACGGGGCTATCAGACGCTGCTCGAGCAAAACTCTCCTGCTCTCCTGATAACTAAAGTAATGCTCGGCAAAACAGATGAAAACTACATTAATTGTACAATGTTCAAGTTGATTTTTATTCACACGCTCGTCTGGGAAACCGATATACTTCCGGTTAGTATAAAACCGTTTAGTATTCCATTTGGGACGATACTACTCTTCTAAACTTCATACACTACGTGGTTGAGTGCATAGTGTATAGTTTAAGTGCATAGTGCATAGTATGTCATTTGGGACACAGCTGAAGAGCCGTTAAAAACCAGCGAAGGTTCCGGCATGGGAGACGGGCGCTCCAATCACAAGGCGCTGTCATGAATAATTAGGAGAAATGTCTTCTCATTGGTCAAGAAAACAGTCTCATGAATAATAATGAGACACTGACGCGTCATCAATGTACTATAGTACATCGCCACGTCACATCATTTGACGTTGGCCAGATGAGGATTTTAAACCCGGAAGGCAAAAATAGCGCTTAGGTTTCGTGGCGCTTTAAGGGAGACATATGGGCTGCGTCCGAAATCAATAGTATATAATAAATAAATAATATCAAATAAATATAGCGGAAAACTTTAAGGCGGACGTCCGCTTTTTAATGTAAGTGCCAATAAATAAATTTCTCGTGAATAAATTATGTTTTTATCAACTCTCACGTGTAGGTTGTTGTTAATACGTCATAGGTCAAAGAGCATACGGGTCACATGACCATAAAACATGGCGGACGCAGTATGTACAAAATGTATTCATACTACTCCCACTCATACTATATAGAACGTACTGTTTTAACGGCCGATAGGTACTTATTCAAATTCAGTACGTTCTGTCACAGTATGCGATTTCGGACGCAGCCATGCTGTGACCCAATTTGCCTACTTATAGTATGCCCTTAAAGTATGTACTGTTTTTGTCATGGAAAAGTATATATATTTTAGTGCATAGCAAAACAGTATGCACACACTGGGACATACTAACACAAAACAGAAGGGGCTGCCCTTGCCTAGACGACACACGTGATTGTTAACAGTCACGATCATCACAATACAGCCCTTCTTTGCATTTAGGTATTTATTAATTATTTCTTATGTATTTTTTACTGACTGTATACTTACATCAATTACTTCTGTGAAGCATCACTTATTTAATTTTAATAATGCAGTGTAGCGTTACTAACTCTGCCTACTCACGATGTGTTGTGGGCACTGATCTATATACTGATCTATATAAATGACTGGATTGCTCATGACGTCATTACTCTGAAGCTACCGCGCCGCCATATTGGTATGCCCAAACGATCAATTAAATTAATAGGGAGTTATCACATATTAATGATAAAACAGTAATTTACCAGTCCCCGTTTTTATATCTAAAGTCTCACAGTACACTCTTACAATGCAAATGTCTTAAGCATGTAAATGGTTAATTATTATTATTTATCTTATTAGATATAGTGAGTTACGTTCATTTTCATTACAATAGCATACATATCAGATCAGCAGACTAACGAAACACCTTAACATATGACAAATGTGCTTTTTCTGAAATCTAAATACAGGCTGTATCTGTATATGTTCTTTAAATCATACAGCTTTATTTCTAAACATTTACAAGTGCCATTGCAACAGTGTGCAACTCACCTCGATACAAAAACATCAGAAGTAACAATTCATTTAAACACACATGTGAACTAAAAACTTATCGCGCACCTAATAAGCTGAAAACCAGGTTATTTTAGATCGTCATTTTGACTAAGTCAATGGCGCTCTCTGTCAGTTGGGCATACCAAGACGGCGGCATGATCTCTTCCGGTGGCTTCACCTCCTACCGTTGGTTTAGCATTCTAGGCGCAATCCAGTCATTTATATAGATCAGTGGTTGTGGGTAATATCAGCCTTTGAGTGCTAATGGATCTACACTTCTCATTTTTACCAGAAACAGTAGACCATCCGTGTACTTTAAGAATACTCATTTAAAGATACTATGATTTGGGACATACTAATTCTAATTTTAAATACTATTTAGGACGGATAGTATCCGTCCCAGAAAGTTTCATATCTCTCTCTATAAAAAACACCTGATTCAACTCATCAGCTTGTTAGTGTGTTAATTAGGGAGATATCTAAAACATTCTGGTGTAGGTTGATGAGTCGATTCAGGTGTTTCATATAGAGAGAGATATAAAACATTCTGGGAGGGGGGTCCTGAGGACTGGAGTTCAGAACCTCCGCACTAATGGATCCGTCAATCCTGTCCCTCACCCATGGCAACCTGGCCGACCTGTGCGTGCTCACTCAATGGATCCAGGGACGAGCTGACAGGATTACCTCCAGTTAAGTGGCCTGAAATCTACACCTACCAAGCGTGTATAGTAAAGATAAACTGAGAGCGTATACATCTATAGATGCCTGCGTGTACTAACAGTGGCAAACTTTAGCAAATGCATTTACTTGAACACAAACCTGACACATAACATGAGCCTTCTCACTGTTCCCTCTCCCTTTATACAAATGCACTTGTGACAACGAAAGAAGAGATGACAAAATGTTTCCTTTATGTTTAGTTTCTGGCCGATAGTTAACTGCTAGTTGTATAACTAACAAAGTTAGCTAGCATACCCTATGCATTCAAAAGTTAACGCTATGTGAAAAATAACCTTTTCCCCAGTTTCTGATTTGGGCATACACAAGATATTTATAGACACATACCCAAATCATAATCCACACCAACAAAAGACAGTCGTTTTTTTAAGTGTTATGGAGTGAAATGCAATCATTTTTGCATTTTGCGGTTGTGGCACTAAACAACAAGATGATAAAAGCTGCCAAACCTATGGTAAGGACTGTTAAAAGATGGACCAACGAAACAGAGCGGGCCTTACAAGCCTGTTTCGAGTGCACCGATTGGAGTGTTTTTGAAGCTGCTACCAGCGATCTGGACGAGCTCACAGAGACTGTAACATCATACATCAGTTTCTGTGAGGATTTGTGCATTCCTACCAGGACTTCCTTAAAATACAACAATGATAAACCATGGTTCTCAGCAAAACTCAGACAGATTCGCCAAGCCAAGGAGGATGCCTACAGAAAAGGGGACAAAGTCTTGTACAAGCAGGCTAGGAACACATTGACAAAGGAGATCAGAGTGGCTAAGAGAAACTACTCTAAAAAGTTGGAAAACCGGTTTTCAGCCA
This sequence comes from Triplophysa rosa, assembly GCF_024868665.1. Taxonomy (NCBI): domain Eukaryota; kingdom Metazoa; phylum Chordata; class Actinopteri; order Cypriniformes; family Nemacheilidae; genus Triplophysa; species Triplophysa rosa. Next base: position 19,913,807 of record NC_079903.1, on the reverse strand, counting down.
ACGACCCTGCGTCTGTGTGGAAAGGCCTTAAAGACATCACCAACTACAAGCCACCATCCCCCAATTTTGCAGGCAATCAACACCTGGTCAATGATCTGAATGACTTTTACTGCAGATTTGAAAATGCTAACTTTACACCTCACACCAACTCTGACATTCTCTCTACACAACACCTATCACCTTCAGTCACCCCACCTCCTGCACTTCAGATCAGTGAAGAGGATGTGTGCCGAGTCTTTAGGAAACAAAAGACAAGAAAAGCACCAGGCCCAGATGGTATCTCCCCAGCCTGTCTTAAAAGCTGTGCTATTCAACTGGCCTTCATCTTCTCACAGATCTTCAACAGATCACTGGAGCTGTGCACAGTTCCTTCCTGTTTCAAGCGCTCCACCATAATCCCCATCCCAAAGAAACCCAAAATCACAGGACTGAATGACTACAGACCCGTCGCTCTCACATCTGTGGTCATGAAGTCATTCGAGAGACTGGTACTGGCTTATCTGAAGGACATCACAGAACCCTTACTGGACCCCCTGCAGTTTGCCTACAGAGCAAACAGGTCTGTTGAGGATGCAGTTAACATGGGGCTGCATTTTGTCCTGAAACATCTGGATAGACCAGGGACCTATGTGAGGATCCTGTTTGTGGACTTCAGCTCCGCTTTCAACACCATCATCCCATCACTGCTCCAGACAAAGTTAACCCAGCTATCTGTTCCTGGCTCTATCTGTCAGTGGATCACCAGCTTTCTGACAGACAGGCAGCAGTTAGTGAGAATGGGGAAACTCACATCCAGCACCCGCACAATCAGCACTGGCGCCCCCCAGGGGTGCGTTCTCTCCCCACTGCTCTTCTCCCTGTACACAAATGACTGCACTGCCCAGGACCCTTCTGTCAGACTTCTGAATTTCGCAGACGACACCACACTCATTGGCCTCATCCAGGATGGTGATGAGTCTGCGTACAGACAGGAGGTTGAGCAGCTGGTTGTCTGGTGCAGTCATAACAACTTGGAGCTGAACACACTTAAAACAGTGGAGACGATTGTGGACTTCAGGAGAAACCCCCCTGCACTCCCCCCTCTCACCATCATTAAACAGCACTGTGGCAGCAGTGGAGTCATTCAGGTTCCTGGGCACCACCATCTCTCAGAACCTGAAGTGGGACAATCACATTGGCTCCATTGCTAAAAAAGCCCAGCAAAGGTTGTACTTCTTACATCAGCTGAAGAAGTTCAACCTACCACAAACTCTATTAAAACAGTTTTACTCAGCTGTCTTAGAGTCTGTCCTCTGCACATCCATCACTGTCTGGTTTGGCTCAGCCACGACGTCAGCCATCAGAAGACTACAGAGGACGGTTCGGACTGCTGAGAAGATCAATGGTGCTCCCCTGCCCACCCTCCAAGAACTTTATACATCCAGAGTGAGGAAAAGGGCTCAGAAAATCACCCTGGACCTCTCACATCCAAGCCATCATCTCTTCACAATGCTGCCGTCTGGTCGGCGCTACAGAGCACTGAGCACCAAAACAACCAGACACAAAAACAGCTTCTTCCCTCAGGCCATCTACCTCTTGAACAGTTAAATGTTTTTACACACCGTGCAATTAATAACTCTGTGCAATAATAATTAAGTGCAATATTAATTATATCCTCCAGATAATACACTATCTATTTTATACAACAACAATTAAACAATTATACAATTAAACTCCTTATGTAGCCGAATCTGTGCTGGTTTGTATTGGCTGCCTCCAGTTTTCTCTTTGTTTTGCCTCCAGCTAATGCTGTGATGTAAGCGTGACGTCGGCGCAAAAGGGGTCTATATGGTTCATTTTGGTTCTGCAAATTCAAATTTGAGCCACATATAAAGGCTTATTTTAAAGTTAATTTAGAAGGGTTTTACACATAAAAACAAACATAATAACAAAATTCCTTGCTAATAATTATAAATTAAGAAAAACAAACATCTAAAAGAAGCCATTTTCTAATAATGTGAAACACTTCTGACAGGCTAAATGAAATTCACAATGGAGATACACAGTTCAATCAATGGCACGACCACCAAACACCTTTAGCACGTCTGTCTTGTGGCTATACTGTATAAGCAAGTTTAACATGCTCATTTCAGTTTTGAAAATTAAAAAATGAAATAGAAAAAGTCACGGTATTTTAAAGTTAAATGAAAATTTGTGTGGTGGAATTTAATAACGCTATTAAATAAAGTCAGATTATTTTATAAACCATTGTATTAATTAATTATTGTTGTTTTATAGACTTTGAAAGACTTAAAATACGCTGGGCCAGAAGAACTTCCTGTTTCAGTTTTTTTTTACCTACACTAACATTTAAACAAAATACAACCAATAGAACATCTATAACCAAATCAAAATGTTAAACGAATATGTTTAAGATTTAATTATATAATGTGACATTTCAAAAAGTAATAAAATAAAACTGTCTTTTGATTACCAGCAATTATGTTACAAACATCATTCAGTTTCTTGCACAAAATTATTAAATTGTTATTGTCATGAGCCACAGGGATTCATTTTGTTGCCTATAAAGTATCTGCTTTTTGGATACTTAAAGACATGGCCCCAGAGAACTTGTATTTTATCAATCAACCAGTACCATAATTTCAGCTAAACATCTTTACTGTTTTATTAAAAGAACATGTCACCGACATCTTGGATAGCCAGAGGTTGAGTAAGTTACCAGCATTTTGTCATTTTTCAGTAAACAAGTCTTAAGTATAAGCCTATAGTAAAAAGGTTACTCAAAATAAACTACACTCTTACCTGAGTTGTGAGATGTACGGCAGACACTGGAGGAATCCTCTCACTTCACTCTCTTCATGTGTCCAGTCTATCAGCTCTACTGGTTTCTTCTCTGTTTGGAGTTTCAGCACTTCTAGGAGGATGGAGCTCTTTCTCTCTGAGAGGTTTATGATCCAGACTTCAGGAGATGACTGATGATATATTGACTGTAATGCTGGTAGGACACTTCTGCCTGTTTCACTCTCATAGTCCTTCACATGTGAACACAGATCCAACAGAAAACCACAGTTTCCATGGTATATGTATGAAAATAATGACTCCAAAGATGATTCTGTGATTTCTCTCAGTAAGGAAGGCTCTTGCAGACAGAGATTGAATGCTAATAATTTCTTTCTTCTTTCCTGCTTTTCAAAGGAATCACTGCTCGATAAAGGAGACCTGCAAGCAGATTTAAAGGTTTTGTTACACAATTCTAGGAAAATAGAGTTATTTTTTCTCTGAGATGTTTATAGTCCAGTCATGAAAGATCTGACTGATAAATCAGCTGTAAATAGCTGTAACACAAAATATCAAAGGAAAGACAGCATTTTTTCTCTTCTTTATACAAAACTTCACAGCTTTGCACAGATCGTTGGTTCGATCCCCAACGAATATGCAAACCAATAAAATCTTGCTGTCATTTCAGCCTTATAACAACACCTTGTCTGCTCGTATCTCTGCATACTTTCACGACATCTCTTCTTGGATAAAGGAATGTCATCTTTGTCTTAACCTTAACCTTGTCTTAAGATAATTCCTCGTAATCCTGGCCAACCTATCGATTAAACACCACTTTACACTTCAGCCTGTATCCTCAACTATTACGCATGGAAGGAACTTAGGGGTAGTGTTTGGTGACCAGCTGAAAATTATGTCCAACATCAAACAACACTCAGTCATGCAGGTACGTGCTGTTTAACATCAGGAAAATTAGACCTTTCCTGTCTGAACATGCTTCTCAGCTTCTATTCCAAGCCCTTGTCATATTTTAAAGTTGGCATGAAACGGAAGTAGCGATTGTCTTTTCTTCCATATTGGCTATATAGAGGGTATGCATTGACGTCACTTTCTCACGTGAACACGCCGGGACATGCCCCCCTTGAGCGCCAGGACATGTTCCCCTGAGTGGTAAAACACACAGCAAAATGCCTGATGAGAATAGGAGAAACAAAGAAACCGGGACTAAAACACGCAAATATTTGCTGAAATTACAAGCAGCTGGACTCAATGGTGATTCTTACGACATCTCTATGACTTACATAGGAATCAGGTGTTCCCCTTCAGTCGGTCTCTCAACGTTGTGTTAAAAGACAGACTGGGGTTTGATCTTGAGAACCTATCATCTCCGAGAGGAATTTAAAACGCCAATGGGCTTGGCGAATGGCACATGCAAGCCAGTCTCCGCCCCGTGCATATGGGTATAAAAGGGAGGTGGCGGCGGCCATTCACTCATCTTTTGTTCTTCGGAACCTGCATGATGGTACATGTCAAGCGATTCTTCTCTCTGAGAATTCTCCTTCCAGACTACTGGATCTACAACGTGAAGCAGCGGATTTGTCCCTCTCGGTAGCGGGCTTCCCCTGGGCGTCTCGGCAGCTAGCCGCAGATATTTCTAAAAGAGCAAATTTCCTCTCACAGTCTGCGCTGTCTTCGGGCATGTCTCGCAGCTGTGTTCTTGGGTATGACAGACTCATCCCCGATGAGGGACTCATCCAGACAACCCTGTCTGCTTCCCGAGCGAGTTCGACTGCCGCTTCGGCGAGGTCGACCGCTTCGGCGAGCGACGGGGGTGATTGGGGATTCCCATGGATGTCACTCCACCAGTTTCGGCTCGCAGACCATCCCTGCCCCGGCACGCTCACCTGGCTCGTCCCTGATGGGCGGCGGTGTACCGTCCCATAGCGGGCAGACTCGACAACGGGATGGGGACGCCCTGCAGGGGTGGGGTGCCGTTTGCAACGGGCATGCAGTATCGGGCAGTGGACGGGTCCCCGGCTGCGGTGGCACATCAACTGCCTAGAGTTGTTGGCTGTCGTTTTAGCACTGAGGAGGTTCCAACCCCTCGTGCAGGACAAACACGTGCTGGTCCAGTCGGACAGCACGACTGCCGTGGCGTACATCAATCACCAAGGCGGCATACGCTCACGGCAGATGTCACAACTCGCCCGACGCCTCCTCCTCTGGGGTCAGCAGGTGATCATGTCCCTGCGAGCCTATTCATCCCGGGCGACCTGAACCAGACAGCTGATGCGCTCTCTCATCAGGGGATGCTCCACGGAGAATGGCGCCAGAGTGGCGCCATCCTTACGCAGTCCAGCTCATATGGGAGCGGTTCGGCCATGCACAGGTGGACCTGTTTGCCTCCCTGGACTCCACCCATTGCCCGCTTTGGTACTCCCTGACCGAGGGACCTCTCGGCACGGATGCCTTAGCACACAGCTGGCCGCGGGACAAGCGGAAGCACGCCTTCCCCCCAGTGAGCCTCCTTGCACAGGTCCTGTGGAAGGTCAGGAAAGAGGGGCACCGAGTACTGTTAGTTGCACCTCACTGGCCCAACCAGACTTGGTTCTCAGACCTGGTGGTTCTGACAGCAGTTCCCCCCTGGCCGATTCCCTTGACGAAGGACCTTCTGTCGCAGGGGAGGGGCACGGTGTGGCACCCCAAGCCAGGCCTCTGGAATCTCCACGTCTGGCCCCTGGATGGGACGAGGAGACCTTGAGTGGTTTGCCGCCAGCAGTCCGCGAGACCGTCCTGCAGGCTAGAGCCCCCACCACTCCTCTTCTCGTCCTGGTGTTCTTCCCATGGGGAGAACCCACGGAGTTGCTACTCTCATGGTAGCGTTCACTTGTGACTCGCTAGTCTAGTCAGTGTCGCTCCACTTGAGGTCGCGATACGGCTCAGCACCGTGGCGTGTTAAGATAGGTCCCCAGTCTGTCTCTCAACACAACGTCGAGAGACCAACTGAAGGGGAACGCTTCTTCATGCCACAACGCTTTGCCGACCCGTTGCAGTGACTGGGAGATGTCTCTCAGGTTCTCAAGTTCAAACCCCAGTCTGTCTCTCAACACAACGTCTCGTTCCCTCCATCAGGGAACGGAGGTTACAGTCGTAACCGAGATGTTCCTGGACACTGAAATGTTGCGAGGAATTGCGTTTTCTGATATTGTAAGCAGTAATTTTGCTGAGTTTTTTACCACCCAGGAGGGCACGCACCGGTGTGCTCACAGGGTGTTCACGTGGTAAAGTGACGACACGTCCATACCCTCTATAGTTGACGCATCCACACTAGCGTGTGGGTGTGCCATGGGCGGAGCTAACATTTTATACATAAATGTCACGTTTTTACTCAGACACGCCTCCTCGGTCGGTGGCAAAACATTGGAAAATGACTGCATTTAATAGTAAAACAGCCAAACCGGATTTAACCAAGCTATTATCTGCTGAAATTAAAAGCAGCTGGACTGTGATCCTTACAACGTACCTATGACTATGGTCTAATGAAATGTTGCGCGGAATCATGTTTTCTGAGCTCGTTTTGACGCCAGGGAAGCACACAGAGCCTGAAGTAAACATTTATAACACATTATACCACGGGGCTGTTGAATGCTTCAATCTGATTGGCTGACAAACTTTCTATGGGTATGCATTAACTTTCGGTAAATGGACACCTATGAAGGTGTTCCAGGTCTGCTGACCGCATTACGCATTGCTGACTCCATCCAAGGCAATTCCATCACCACCCAAGTAAAAGGCGACCATCTGGCTGGCCCAGCTCAGACAATTCCATCCCCAGCCGAGAGCAAAGACGGACTACCTGTCACATAAATGCTAAATTTACAATACTTGGTATTTAATGCTAAACTTACATCACACGACAGCAGTTTGAAGTTATGGCTGCACTCGGTGACTTTGATTGGAGGTAGCTGGGTGGGTGTTGTAGGGAGGTGGGGGGGGCTTGTTGGTTGTGGTTCGGGGCGTTTCATTTGTTGGGACTGTGTGGGTCTGGTCTGGTTGGTCTTGTTTTGTGGTCGATGTCGGACAACAGAGGAATAAAGTTAATTATGCCATTACTACTTTTCCCTGGTTGTTCCTCTGTTGTCTGTTGTTGATCGCGGAATGGGACCGGGTTGGACCTGCACGGTTTCGGCGGGTGGGGCTTCCTGGGTCGCGGCTCGTGGGCTCTCCCTGTTCTTCGTGGACGTTGCTCGGTGGCTTTGGTCGGGGTCACTGAGTGCAGCTATGACACGTCAGAGGAGATCTGGCCCTCCCGGATGAGCCTGGTTTCTCCCGAGGTTTTTTTTTCTCCATTTATTCATCATTGGAGTTTGGGTTCCTCGCACAGCAGAGCAGTGCAGTGTTGGCTTGCTCACCGGGAGACTGCATTTATTTATTCATTTATTTATTAGATATTATTTATTATAATGATCTTGCTTGGTCTATAAACACCATGCACTGTGCTGTGTTTTACCTTTCTGTGTTTTTCTTATTTGATCCTGTAAAGCTGCTTTGGAACAATGCACATTGTGAAAAGCGCTATATAAATAAAATTGAATTGAATTGAAATTACAGTTCCATATCACTTCGCCAAGTTTAGCCTACTGTCCACCAGTGAATACGTATCTAACAACAGACAAAGTGACAGGCAAATTCCATTGTCTGAGAAGAAATAACTATTAATATTTATGGACAGCATGAACATTTGAACTACAATGGCGAGAGCACTGTACAGGACTGTTCAGACGAAAAACTAAAGCATATATCAAAGGTAACGGCAAACTACATGACACAATCAGCGGGTTAAAGATAAAACACGAAGTACAAAAATAACAACAACAACAACATCTTAAATCCGTAAACACACAGCAGGAAGCTTTCTATGCCACTGCGAGAACCGCAGCTGGCGCAGAAACCTCCGAGTCACTTTTTTCTCTTAATACTTTTCTTATACGACAGGGGTGTTAAATACGACGAAAACAAATCAAATATAGATACTTGTCTTTTCACTCTCAGTGAAGCAAACGCGTGTGCATGTGCACTGTCTGTCTTCCTCTCGCTCTCGGAAAACTGCATATGCAGACTCGAGCAACGCCTTCAGATGAGATGAGTAAGAAATTAGTCCTACCAGCAAGTGCATTCCGGGACAAATACCATACAAATGTCTTGAGATAAAACATCGTAACAACGTCTTGTGGTGTTGTGACCTGTGGTATAAGCGGAATAATTGACGACGGGCCGTTCAATTATCGAAAGTTAATGCACACCCGAGGTGTAACCGCTTCGCATCATGGCCACATTACCACCTCGGGGCTGTGCATTAACTTTCGATAATTGAACGGCCCGTCGTCAATTATTCCTTACTTATGTGATTCAGTAAATTGACTTTTTAATTTAAGCCTAAATTGCTGTTCTAAATGACAATTATTCATGTGTTAATATTTACGTGTCATACGAAATACAGTACATTTGCGTATAATGTGTTAATGCTCTTTTCCCACAGCGTATTTATGTTTGAGCACACAAGGCAAAACTTTCGTGTAAAAACTTGGAGGTAAAAATTCATCAAATCTGACAAGACGTTCATTTGACAAGCTTGCTTTACATTAGTTGTGTTATACAATTTAAATCAGAGCATTGTAGTGGTGTTACATGCAATAACGAAATGCATTACAAAATGAATATTTACAGTATTTATTATTTGCTTCCCCATTATCTATTATGGAACAAATCCCCTTTAGAAACTTTGAGATCGCAGATCTTTCCGGGTTGTTGACGTCCCGTTGACAAATTAACTTTAAGGGTGCAACAAAGGTCATCGCTCTTTTCCCTGCAACATAGCTATTTATTCATTTATTTACTTGGTCCCATTATCACAGATTTTCAACACAGTGTATACTGAGCTAACACTATCACGCATGTGTTTGTAGAACTAAGATCAATTACTTACATATCACCATGCATGATTTTTTAATAAATGCTGGCAAAGCTTTACATTTACGCAAAATAGAAAACTGTAAAACTCAGCCAGGAAAAAATATTACGCTACGATTCAACAGAAAAGGGAACATACCATGAGTCAGACACAAATCCATTTTCAGTGCCTGTTACACCGGGATCCAGTTGTTTTTTGAGAATTTAATAGATTTTTCATTCTTAAAATTCATCACATGTATTTTAAAGTATCATTGGATTGTGTTAGCGGCCCGTAAAATAAAAAAGAATATTAGTAGCATATTGTGGCAAGGGGGGCGTGGTTCAGCGAGGTCTACAGCGTGAGAGAGAGCCGGGAGACGAGTGGTGAGTAATTGGGGCAAGTGCAAATGACGAACACCAAATGAGTTTGTCTAGACCTCTAAATCCCCCGCTGAGTCCATATCTGGTGGGTTCGTTCTGTCACGAAACAGAAGGACTCAAATTCAGGGGTAGAGAATCAAAAAGGTTTATTAACAAACAAATCAACAAAAGTAAAGTAAAAAGAAACCAATAACACGGCTGAGCAAAAAAGTCTGTGGAAGTCCGAAAGGAAAACAGGACGTGCGCTGCCTGCGCCTACGTCCACTGTGTCGGCAGTGCGCTGAGCCGTTGAGGGAAGACAGCACTCTCCCTCTAGCCACACTGTCCGAAACCGAGCTGGCTATATTCCTGCCTGAAAAGGCTAAATCCCCCCCCACCCTGCGAATCCTGGACAGAGTTTAAGAATGTTAAACAGACAGGAACACAGGCGGAAAGAATACACAAACATAAAACGAACCCACACAGAATGAAGGCAGGGAACAGGATTAAATAGGAAGGGGAAATAGGTTGCAGGTGTGGGCAGATGAGACACGCAGCACCGCGAGTAAGGCTGATTGTGCAGCAGGGAGGGGTAACGGCCAAAACAAAGTGCCCCGTGTTGCTGATAGTGACAGCACATGGGAGAGTGGAGGAAGAAAACAAAAACAATAAGTGTAAAAAGTAACATAATGTGACAATTGGTTCTAACAAGTGATGCATGTTTGTTGCTGGATTGCAGTTATAAAGTTACTCCACATTAAATGCAAAGTAAAAATGTTGTGTTTAAAAGAGAAATGGTCAAATTACATGGTGGTTGTTTGTCTTTCTCCTGCTGCTGTAGTGCAGCCATGATTTCTTCTTTGAGACTACTGTGAACTATCCTCTAATTATTTAGAGGAACTATGTGATTAAAGGTTTTCAGGCTGTTACAAACCTTACCACACACTGCCTATCATATGCTCCAACAACTTCAGAAGGCAATACTTAAAGAAACTGAATGCCTGATTTGCTGAGAAATTGGATTGATTAGCTCTGCCTTTATCGTTCTCTAATTGAAAGGTTCATATTCATAACGACCAAACTTTCTGCTTATTATTAATAAAGTGCTGGTAATGTATGTGTACAATAAACATTTAGTTTGGAAATGTGTAAGCTAGATAATACATAGGCCCTAATAAAAACTTAACTTGAAATTGCCACCTCCACACCACCCAAAAGTGTAATAAAATGTGGTTCAACAAACACATAGACGGCTTTTTTTTTACTTTTGATTTTCCCTAGAACGTGCTAACTACATTGCACAATTACAGTAGATAAGTCCTATCTTCACATAGAAAAGGTATTACACATTGCACAAAAACACGTTAAACAAATATATTCACCTACCACATGCACATCGGGTGAAAATAATTAGCCTAAACATTTCGAAAACAAGCGCATGCTACAAAAACGAGCCATTGGGTGACATTTCAGCACCTGACAAACGGATAGCGACTCTTAAGTAGCACTTAAAGCACTGCTATGTGCAGTCGTGTTAAGTGCATTTTTGGAAATGCGCGTGAAACGATGATGAATGTAGGAGCCATTTAAGGCTATGTGTCTTTTGTCCATTGGGGGCGCTGTAACACTCCTATATTAGAGCACTTGGCTAATCAGATGGGACATGTGGTGGTAGGAAGGCAAACAGTCTTTTGACCGTGGTAAACAAACTATCCTACAATAGCTTTGTGTCAAAGGAGGAAAGGTGCTGAAACGATTCTTGTCAGGGTTTGAGTGGGGAAGAACCCAAGCGCAGGCAGCAGCAGTGAAGGGGTTAACAAAGGTATTTATTTAACAAAAGACAAAACAAAAACCCACGAGGGGGCAAAGCAATAACAACAAAAAACAGAGACAAAGACTAACTACACATTAGACTAACCAAACACTAGACATGAACTAAACTCAACACTTAGACTAGACGGAGGAATTCACAACAGGACACAGGCATGAAGAACAGGAAGGCACATGAGAGGAACGGTATACACACCATGGATACACAGCCAGAATACACAACGAACGAGCACAGGACAATGAACACGAGGGCATTTTATAGGGAGACAAACAAAGGATAATTAACAAGGGACAGGTGTAGAGGATTAAACACTGATGGAAAGCTAACGATGAACGAGAGGGCGGGAAAAGACACGCGACACCGGAGAGAGAGTATATGGAAGGCCGTAAGTGCCAAAATGTCTCTCTCCACACAAAACCTAAGGCTTTGTCATGACTCTGCCACGAGATCAAGAAATACATGACATGGAGAGGCAGAATCATGACAGATTCTAACTGGGGAATTGTACTTTATGGACAATATGACGTTTTAAAGGTATGAACAACCCATCTATGTTAAAGATGAAAGGAGAGCTGAAAGGAAGCGAATATTGTACACAATAAAGACATTTTATGCAGTATCCCAGTAACCTTGTTTTGGTAAGCCTTTCTCTGCAAGCATGTGAGAAATCGAGCCGTTAAGATTTCGCTCCTGATGTGACGTAGACGCAGGCTCTTATTATAATATTACCGCCCCTTAATCTACACAATTCCACCCATGGTGCTGCCACCATTGTTGTTTTCACAAGCGACAGCGGTGTACGTGACACCATGGCTAAAGTTCGTGGACAACATGCAATGTAGTCGCTGCACAGAGTCCAAACCTAGAAAGAGACAGGAGTGGATTTATTTTATTTTTAGTGGAAATCCCTTAGAAACCATATGTAAAAATCTGCTTGTTTGTGCTAATCACTTCAAGCCGGAGTGCTTTTTCAACCTGGGACAGTACAAGCAGGATTAGCTTCAAAGTTGTTCCTCAAGAGGGATCGAGACCGACTGAACGAGACAACGCTGCCAATGTAAGTAATATTTATAAACAATCTGAATTGACGTACATGTAACGTATATATATCGTATATAGATCTATATGCATGCAAGTTTATCTTCACTTAAGAAGTTGGACTATGTATACCATGCTGCATTACGCTTTGTGACGAGTGTCTCTTCACGCACCCATCACTGTATAATGTATGAACTGGTGGGATGGTCCTCTTTGTTTCAAAGAAGGAAAGTGCACATGTTGCTGTTTATTGTTAAGGCATTGTTGGGAAAATTACCTACTTATATCTGCAGTCTTTTATCTTTTTATACTTGTATTTACAGTACCAGATCCTCTGCTAAACTTCTCTTAAATGTTCCAAGAGTACATTCTTGAGTTAGGCAAAACTGCCTTCTCTTTTTTTGCTCCTTCGTTATGGAACGAGTTGCAGAGTATTATCATGCTGGAAACACTCCCTTCTGTAAATATTTTAAAAAACCTTTTATGGTCAACTCTGAAGGAAACATGTACTTGCTATAAGTAAATTACATATTTGTAATCATCTGGATGGAGGGCAAATGATTTTGTTTGTTTTATGTTTTTGAATTTGTTTTATTGTGAAACTTTCTGTGCTGCCATTTTGGCCAGGACTCCCTGGAAGAAGAGATTTTGTATCTCAATGGGACTATCCTGGTAAAATAAAGGATAAAAAATATATATATATAGGAGGATAACGTTAGCATACGATAGCGAAGGGAGCTAAGTCAGTCACAGGCTAAATAGAACATTCAAAGCCAGTGTTAAACTTACTCTATATTTGTATGTTATTTGGCAAATGGGCACTTGGAGTTTAGCTGTATGTATGTTAATACATTATGTGCGTTAATATGTTTAGCTGAGGCAAGCTGTTTTTTTTGCTAATGTATGGAGTGATTCTGCGGACTAAATTAAAAAGGAATTGCAAACTGCATTTGCAAATGCGTTTTCTATTTGTTCGTGTCAAAATTGTGACATAATTCAAACGCAAATGCAAACGGTTTTCATTTGCATTTACACGAACGTACAATGTCTGCCAAATTTCAAAAGGAAAAGCAAAGTCTATTTGCAAATGAATTACCTGTGTCTTACGAGTTACGACCCTGCCATATTTAAATCGCAATAGCAATTCCCCATACAGTGAGGGAAATAAGTATTTGATCCCCTGCTGATTTTGTAAGTTTGCCTACTTACAAACAAATGAAGGGTCTATAATTTTTATGGTGGGTTTATTTTAACTGATAGACACAGAATATTAAAAAAAATCAGGGGAAAAAAATGTTATATAAAGGTTATAAATTGATTTGCATTTCAGTCAGTGAAATAAGTATTTGATCCCCTACCAACTAGCAAGAATTCTGGCTCCACAGATTGGTTATGTGCCTATATGGACCACAGATTAGTCCTGTCACTTTAAGAAAGTACTCCTAAATCAGCTTGTTATGTATATAAAAGATGCCTGCCAACAGAATCTGTATCTTCCAGTTCAACCTCTCCAACACCATGGTCCAGACCAAATAGGTTTTAAAGGATGTCAGCGACAAGATTGGAGACCTGCACAAACCTTGAATAGGCTACAGACAGAAGCTTGGTGAGAAGGAGACAACTGTTGGTGTGATTATTTGGAAATAGAAGATATACAAAATAACTATCAAATGCCCTTGTTCTGGAGCTCCCTGCAATATTTCCCCAATGGGGTAAAGATGATCATGAGAAATGTTAAAGATCAGCCCAGAACTACACGGAAGAAGCCTGTTAATGATTTCAAGACAGTTGGGAACACAGTTAGCAAGCAAAACATTGGTAACACATTGGTAACACGCTATGCCACAGTAGACTGAAATCCTGAAGCACCCGCAAGGTCCTCCTGCCCAAGAAGGCCCGCCTGGCTCGTCTTAAGTTTGACAATGAACATAAAAATGATTCAGAAAAGGCTTTGGCGAAAGTGCTGGCACTGCTGTGAGACCAAAATGGACTCCTGTGTTTGGAGGGAGAGAAATGCTGACTATGAGCCCAAGAACATCATGTCTACAGAGAAGCACAGTGTTGGAAACATTCTGCTTTAGGGCTTTTTCTCTGCTACAGGTATACAGGATGACTTCACCGCATTGAGGGGCTGAGGGACGGGCCCATGTACCGTAAAATCTTGGACGAGAACCTCCTCCCCTTAACTAGGTCACTGAAGATGGGTCATGGATGAGCCTTTAACATGACAAAGACGCAAAACATATTGCCAAGACAACCAAATAGTGGCTTAAGGAGAAGCACATTAAATGTCCTAGCCAGTCTCTAGACCCTAGTCCTATAGAACCTCTGTGAAGGAGGCTAAAACTCCAATTTGCTGAGCGACAGCCAAGAAACCTTAAAGATTGACAGAGGAGTGGACTAAATGTATCCGGACACATGTGCAAACCTGGTGACCAACTATCAGAAATGTCTGACCTCTGTGCTTGCCAACAAGGGTTTCTCCACAAAGTACAAAGTTATGTTTTGCTTGGGGATCAAATACTTATTTCACTGACTGAAATGCAAATCAATTTATAACCTTTATATAACATTTTTTTCCCCTGATTTTTTTTAATATTCTGTGTCTATCAGTTAAAATAAACCCACCATAAAAATTATAGACCCTTCATTTGTTTGTAAGTAGGCAAACTTACAAAATCAGCAGGGGATCAAATACTTATTTCCCTCACTGTATGCCATTTCACTTCCTCTGGCGTCGCGTATTATGCCTGCCAAAACTCAAATGAAATCACAAATCCCTTTGCATTTGCATTTCCTCTGACTTGTACAGAAACCTGTCAATGAATGGCGGGGGTGGGCTTATTCAATGGGGCGTGTTTGTATCGGGAAGTGACGTCATTCACCGTCGCAGTGGTGGCAGTCAGAGTCCAACACTAAGGTGACACCGTCAGGGTGACACCGGTTGTGGCTAAAAGGGATTCAGCTACAGCTAAAAGCCAAAATAACAATAATGGAACAAATGAGGATCAGATGCAAAGTTTCATATAGAGAAAATCTTTACAATGAATCACAATTGCGGTACTTAACAAGTATAATTTAAAGAAGTTCAACGGGCTCGATAAACAGATGAACACAAACAGTGGTCTGGTGATCTCAATGAGCTACCAATAAAAGTCATATTGAAGCTGTGTGGATTCATCATAATTACATGAATTTCTCAGGTTGGTGCATCACCTGATGGGCTCATTTACTGCACATGTTGTTGAAAAGGCTGTTCAGAAATTAAATTTTAAATACAGCAACAACTCCATCCAGTAATTTGTAGATGACAGCTACTTCTGTGTCCAGCAAGCTCACTAAAACACTGGAGCACAAGTTTGTCTTTGTCTCACTATGTTATGATACACAAATAAAGAGATGTAGAATTCACGTACTTTTGTAATTCATTATTAACTTGTTATATGCATAATGAACAACAATGATAATGCAGGATGCTGTTTATTCATACAAAGTGAACATGTTTTGTTATGGTTTACAACACGTATTAATGTTGATGCAAAATACGGTCACAGTGTTGTCAATAAATGTCATGTCCTCGCTTTGACTTCAGAGTACTGTCAAAACGAATACCATAAACAAACAAACAAACATGTTTAGAGGAATGTTGCAGAAGGTGATGATTATCCATCCTGCACCGAAGTTTCACATGCTAAGTGATGCCGCTCTGAGCCAGCGCAATTTATTTCCAAACAAAAAAAACTGAAAACTGCACTGTTTTCAACGCCGACTGTGAGTGCAGTTGTAACTTCACTCCTAATGTGTTTAGCTGTATCTCATGTATGTATCTACTTAAGTTCCAGTCGACGGTGAATGACGTCACTTCCCGATACAAACACGCCCCGTTGAATAAGCCCACCCGCGCCATTGATTGACAGGTTTCTGTACAAGTTAGAGGAAACGCAAATGCAAAGGGATTTGCAATTTCATTTGAGTTTTGGCAGGCTTACAGTAATACGTGACGCCAGAGGAAGTGAAATGGCATATGGGGAATTGCTATTGCGATTTAAATATGGCAGGGTCGTAACTCGTAAGACACAGGTAATTCATTTGCAAATAGACTTTGCTTTTCCTTTTGAAATTTGGCAGACACTGTATGTTCGCGTAAATGCAAATGCAAACGGTTTGCAATTGCGTTTGAATTATGTCACAATTTTGACACGAACATATAGAAAACGCATTTGCAAATGCAGTTTGCAATACCTATTTAATTTAGTCCGCAAAATCATTCCATACTAATGAACAGGGGCGAACACTGCGGTTAGTTTAGTTTTAAACGTCTCAAATCATTCGTCTTTAGGCTGAAAAATCTGTCACAGCATACTAGTTATGCTCTCACGTTGTGTGTGTAATGTTATAACTTATCAACGACAAGCGCTAAAATCCACGTAATTCCTTTGAGATCTGCAGGTGCGCATTCCGTGTATTTTAGGCAAGCATACACGCTCAACGTGAGCGCTGTTGACGAATTTTTTAGTCTCTGGACAAATGATTTGAGACATTTAAAACGAAACTAAAAACAGAGGAGTTCAGGAAACATAATTAAGCTAAACCATTGCCATGGCAGTACTACAGGTGTGTGGTGTTGACACGCCGGATGGAAGGGGGTGGGGTGAGCTGTAACTCATTATCATTTAAAGAGACATGCACCAAAACGGGTTGCTGTGAGCATAGTTGTTTTTGACGAGGCAGAAAGGGTTTTGTTTACACAGCCATTGAGTGTTTTTAAGCTAAATATGTTCCCGACATTTCATGAAGACCCAAATAAATCATACCAACTTGTTGAAAGTGCTCATTTAATGAGTCCTTTAAATGTTTTAATAGTGCATAAAGTCTCATGGATGGAACAATGCGGTCTGTCAACGGTCCGTATGTTTGACACCCCTGCTCTAATGCCCGCCTGCATCAAATTACAGAAGTACAAGTAATCACCAAAATCACCCTCTTAACCCAACTCACTCCTACAGGAATACATCCCCTCTCAATATCTATGCAGGGTAAATGAGTGACACCTGGTTGTTCAATCACAACGAGGTACCAAATCACTTGAACATGTTCTATCAACATTTAATAACACCACGAAGACCATACATTCACAGCCAATCATACAAAAATAAACTTAGGTTACTAAATAATAATAAATAAATGAAAAGGGAAAGACATATCAGACTCTTTTGGTGGCTGTGAGAGGGAGAAACCTGAGACATCCCTGAGAATGAAAAAATTACATTGCCTGGTTGGATGTACATTCCCAGCTAACAATTTTTGGTTCCCAGAATGTTCCCCTAACGTTAGTTTTTGGTTCCCAGAACGTTATTTTCTAAGATTCGTTTTTGGTTCTCCAGGAAAGTTTTCTTTACGTTAATAGAACGTTAGTTTCTGGTTCCCATAACATTCTGGGAACCAAAAACTAACGTTAGGGGAACGTTACCCTAACGTTATAGAAACCTTGAAACTAACGTTTTATTTCCGTAAAGATAACCAAAAACAAAACTTAAAAAAACTTTCTGGGAACCAGAAACTAACGTTANACATGTTAAGCACTAATTTCAAGTTCTATTTATTTTTTATTTTCTTAATGTTGATTTACTCCTCTATACTTTTTCAGGTGTATTTGCTGACAGCATTGAAACAAAAGACAGGAAAACTAAATCAGTCGTGAACGAGAGTCTGTGACACTAATCTGCACAAATGTGAAACAGTCAGCAGTTATGTTTGGCTTTACTGGCACAGACAGCATCCTAACAGAAAACCTCACGTATACTGTATAAAGGTGCTTGAACATGGAGTAATTATTAGGATATACTGTATAAGACCCTCGGTTAGAAACATTCAATCATCCACTGAACTCATTATTAAGAGTGTACATCTGTCAGATTCAGTTCTATTACTGTGCTCTGAGATGGAGCCCATGATACAAAAAGCCTGAAAACTCACAGTTATTGCTTTGAAAAGTTTTTAAACAAGTAAAAATCAGCTTCTGTAAAACAGAATACATTAAAACCTGCTGAACGGTAATCTGGGGTGAATAAAATAATACAAAAAATACATAAAGGATTTTGTTCAGTCATTTCTGCTCTAAATCACTATACAGTGTTTATGTTCTATACCCTATACATACCCTATACATACCCTGTACATACCCTGTATATACCCTGCTAGACTTTACCAGGCTAAAGTAACCATGTAAAGTAACACACATTATTCACCGCTAGTTACTGTTCACTGTAAAAAAACTGCTGCAAAAAATCACAGCAAAATGGCAGAAAATGTACAATTAACTTCTGTTTTTCATTAAAACAGCAATAAACTGTAGAAATTAAAATTGTGAATAGCATTTGGGTCATTGTTTTTATATATATATGTTTTTTAAAATATAATGAATTTACAGCACTCAAAGATTGTTTCCAAAACCACATCTCACCAGAGAATTAAACTTCACAAACACCATAGGATTTTTAAAACATTGTGCACCCTTTATTACAATATTGCTGGTATTCGAGCTGTTGTACCATATGGCAAATTTGTTTTTTTTACAAAGTAATACAAAAACATCAAAACAGACTGACAGAAAAGTTGCAGCTTAATCAAGTCCGTCTGATTATTGTGTACGAATTCATCACCTGATCACTGTTGACGAACGTTAAAAAGTCAAGGGTCAAGAGCCTGACTGAAACAAACACTGATCCCCATAATGGTGACTTTAAATAAAACATCAACATCTAAACCTCTGTTAATTCTTATTAAGAGTTTTTGTAGACATATGTGGTGGCATTAAACAAGTTAAAGGTGTGAGACTCAAAAACACAGTGTAATATATATGACTAAACTGTTATGAACTGCTGCCAGTAGTTTACTGTAAAATTAAGATGTAAGATCAAAGGCACACATTGAAACAGATTTTAACAGTCAATTCAATTTACAGCAAGAACATGTGGAAAAACAGTTCATGACTTGACAGCTCTGTTGCCAGTATTGTCTGTAAAACAGTCTGTAGTCATTTGAGAAATGTGATGTTCCAAAGCACTTATTCCTTTGTTTGGATTTATTACTAATTCAGCGAAATTTTAATTTGGTGGTAATGTTCCGATGTTCACAGGGGAATTATAATGGGACGGGCTTTTGCATAACGTAAAGGAAATTTACCTGCGTGCCCAACGATGTAGACTGCAGGAAAAATAAAGTTGCTGTGTTGGTTGAATCAGCTATGTGGTCTCCAGCCTGATTGTGTGTGTGAAAGTGTCGATTACTACACAGTCGACTGTTTCTCATGTGTGTTTTTGAGGGCTGCTATTGTGTTAAAGAGTAGTTTTTGTGTTTAAGTCAGAGAAGAGCAGAGAATCATTGGTGTTTTGCTGAATATTGCTTCACTTAAACACAGTAACTGTGTAGTATTGAGAACTTTATTCATTTGAGTCCACTAAAAATGTTTTTTTAATGAATGAAACATCAAACACTCAAGTCAAACCTCTTGCAGTTCATCATTAACTAACAACAATTAACTGTAAATTGCTGTACAAATTATTTTACAAAAATGAACAGGAATTTTTACAGGACTTTATTGGCAACTTTTTTGCCATCTATTACTGTAAATTAGATCATAGTACTGTACTTTATACTACTGTAATGACTGTTTACAGTTGAGACTGTTCTTCA